>NC_056735.1:1596312297-1596337297 GCF_019279795.1 Protopterus annectens | reverse complement strand
ATTAGCCAAAAGAATTTTCCAGTTGCAATTAAGTATATCCCTGACAATAGGTTGGTTCCTGCCATATGTGGTGACAAATCTCAAGATAGAATCCTGATGAGCATGCTCTGATTTTTTGTATTGTAACAATGTTCTCCTGTCTATGGTTTTGCTCCATGAACTAGCTTGATATATATCTATGTCTCTATATCCTCTGTCCTGAAATCTATGGTATAAATCAAGTCTGGCATGTTCAAATTCATCATGAGATGAACAAATGCATCTGATACGCATAAATTGAGACTTAGGGATGTTGCGGATGGTGTGGTTCAGGTTCATACTGGAGGTGTGTAACAAGGTATTGTATTGAGGGTATTTCCTAAATGTTTTGGTACTTAGAGTATCATCTGCATTACGGTAAACAGTAACATCCAAAAAATCTATGGTACTCCTGTTACACGTAACCGCAAACTCAATACCCCAAATGTTACCATTCAGGTACTCCATAAATTCCTTTAGATATGCTTCATCCGTCTTCCACACCATCCAGCAATCATCCAAATATCATCGCCAGATATCGATTTCCACCATGTAAATATTGTGTGATTTGTCATATATCATACATTCTTCAAAATAGGCCATGAATAAGTCAGCATAAATGGGTGCAAAGGAAGCTCCCATTGTTGTCCCTTGTAGCTGCCAAAAGCATTCTCCATGGAAATAAAAGACATTTTTGTTTAATACATGTTCCACCATGCAGACAAGTAAGGTGTTGAAGCCCGGAGGCTATAAGTTTGTTCTCTCAAGCCAGTATTGCAGGGATTGTAATCCCGCGCAGTGTGGAATACTTGTGTATAAAGATTTAACATCCAACGTGCACATTAACCAGTCTGGTTCTAGCTGTGTATCCTCCAAAATTTGTAAAAAGTGCGTGGTGTCCTGTAGTCGGGCCCTAACTGATGTTAAAAGGGGTTTGAGATACTATGTTAGAAATGCTGATAGTGGTTCCATCAAGGACCCTATCCCTGATACAATGGGTCTACCTGGGGGGTTTGAAATAGACTTATGTATTTTTGGGAGAAGATACAAGATTTGTTTCTGTGGGTCTTTTACAGTAAGATGTTTAACAGTATTTTTTGTTATGATACCCTCATCCTCAGCTAGTTTCAAAAAAGAGTCTATTTCTTTTTTAAAAACCCCAGTCGGGTCAATGTATATTTGCATATAACATCTAGTATCAGCTAACTGTCTTTTCCCCTCATCAAGGTATTCCCCAATGTTCATCACCACCATGGCACCACCCTTGTCTGCAGGTAGAATGGTAATGTCGCGATTATGCTTTAATTCCTCCAAGGCTGCCTTTTCCACGGGTGACATATTCTGGCCAAGAATGTATGATTCATTATGATGAAAATGTAAATCCCTGAGAACAGATTGTTGGAAAATAGAGACATGTTTGTTCATGGGTGGTTGAAAGTCTGATTTCAAAAATTTGAAATCAAGTGATCTTTGGGAGGTGTTGCCTGAAAAGAATAATTTCAAATTCAGGTTACGACAGAAACACAAAACATCCTCAACAATGCTATGTTCATTAATAAAAAAACTAGGAATAAAACCAAGTCCTTTATTAAGTAGTTTAGTTTGTATATCTGTCAGTTGAACATTAGAAAGGTTCAAAACATTATGAAACTCAAATTCGTCAACTCAACATTGTTTGTAACAGCCCTTCCATGGAATTGGATCTTATTCCTATATTTGTGCTTGCAACCCCCTCGTCACTTGTTTGTATGTCTAAAGGGTACTGAACATTAGTTTTTTTGCTTCTGGGTGATTCTCAATAGTTATTACAGTCATTGTCTGTGCAAGATGAGTCATCCCCTGAGGTACTAGCTAATGTCTTGTCAGAGGATTTTAGAATAGACCTAGGCCTTTTCTTGGGTTTGTTTCCTGGTGTTTTTTCACCAAAATCATAGAATCTCACAGTTTTTAATGTATCAAAAGGACGGCCTCTTTGGTAATCAGTACAGTCCCTATTGAACTTACGTATTTTCCTATCTTTAGTTAGTTGGTCAAAATTAGCCAGATCTTTGGATAATTTACTAACCAAAGTGGCATATGTTGGTTGTGATTCATATTTCTTACATTCTTCACATGAAGCTTTAACTTCCATTAAACAAATGTCCACCATTCTCTCATAATAGGATGCAAGGATCTTGACAAAAGTCATTGATGATTGTTGGAGAGCTTGGGTCCATTCTTTGGTCAGCCTGTCCTCCAACCTACTGACCAAAGGCTGTAACTTAACTCTAAGTCCTCTTGGTGTGATATCCTTATTAATATATGCCTTAAAAAGTCTGAGGTGCCATATATTAGCACGTAAGTTTTTAAGATCCTTGTTGAATTGGTTGAAGGCCATTTCACAGCCATTGTTAATGTTAAAATTTGAGCCACTCGGATTACTGCTTGACAAGTTTTTCATACCAAACACCCCAATATCATGTCGATCAGCACATAATCCCATTAGTAGTTGCTCCAAATCCATTTTTCCAATGTATTTATGAATTTTGACCAACTAGAAACCAAATCTGTTTCAATCAATATGTCCAAATTAGTAATAGTTCAACAGGGACTGCACTGAGAACCTAGGTGTCAATAAAAAATATATAAATATTTTTCAACAGTTAAACTATAATATATTTGGTCAAAGAACATCACTTAGAAAAAACCTTGCTCATGAACCCTGACATCCACACTTGTCTATATATGTGTCTATCAGTATATCTGTATTATGCTTGGCACATATATATTTGTGAACACAATATATACTTTATATTCAAAATGAAATGCTGAAAAGGCTTGTAGTTCTTGTTAAAGAATATACAAAGATGTATTATTATTTGTCACATGATATTTGGCAATAAAACTTTTGAAACCCCTTAGCACATATTGCCTTTGCCAAAGATTTCAACACTGGGTTGCCCTCATAATACATGTAGCAACCTAGTCCAACTGTGAACTGACAATACAATTTTCAAGCGGTGGTTTTGCACACATAAAACTATTACAACACATATAGTTGTTCATACACAAGATAAAAATAAAAATAAAGGTGTTATTCCCTCCTACACTTACATTAAGCTGTTATAAATATGATTCACTTATCATTCACCCAAGTCAACTGTACTGTTATGGATCAATTCCTGTTGTTATATATCCTAGACCAACTATGGCATAAATAGTTTGTCAATATACATGCATACTAAGTAACTGTGGTGAATGAGACACTTCAATATGATATCAAATTCTGTAACAAAGATTGTATCCCACTTGGTTGACAAACCTATCCCAACATATAGCTGATGTTATTGTATGTATATCAGATATTTAAAGATTATAGCATTTAGAGTCAACCATTCACTAATACATTTCGAGATCAAATAAATCTCAAAAGTTAAAGTCAATATGATGTTTTCACCAGTTCTAATCCATCAACGATAGTCCAAATGCCTTCCATTAATTTCCGATTTATCAGCCTGTAATCCACCAGTATTGCCAACCTCTAACAACACAAATGCAAAAAAGATCACGAAATGTACAAAAATGGTTAATAAATAATGAAGCCGAAAATTTAGATTTATGTCCTGCCACTAGTCACAGTACCTGAGTTATTCCTGTTGTTCCTGGGTTTATAGGCTTCTGATCCATAAAATGTTGAATGCCATGGATGAATCTCTAAACACCAATTTGCACAGAAAGGAGTTGTTAAACAGATGCCACAAAGTAGTAAGATGAACCACCATACATGATTTTAGGCCCCCAAGCTTATCCGCATGTAAACCAAAGCAATTCCAAGGTAATTCTTCCCTGGTCAAAATGTTAACTCCCCATCCACTTTGAACTAAACAATTCACCAACGTGGTAAGTGCTGGACAAGAAATATGACATCCACTGCTTCACAACCAGAAAGCGACTAAAAATATACCAAAATGTTGCAAAAAAACAGCTGCCAACACAGAAATGCTGTGTCACTATCGAGAACCACCAGCAAAGCCAAAAACATCAGCAAACAACCACACACTCCGCAAGGATGGCATGCAGGGTCAAGCCAACAATGTAAACCACCATAAACCATAAAGTTTTTTTGAATGAAATGAAGCAGCCTGCATTTATACTAGTCTCTGATTACCTGGAAGCAATATTACAGCACCACCCAGTGGCTGGAGTAACAAAGTGTATGTTCCATTCTTGATTAAAGCATATGACCAGTGACATAAAAATGCCAGAGGTGTAGATATTAAGTCATATTTTTAAAGATAAAAATCAAAGCTCTGGAAGTAAGCCATTATATGACATACATATTACAAGGTAATAGACCAATACCATAGTCACTATTTGTGAATGCATATCATAGTGTAAAAAAGCCGAAAATATATGTTTGTAGATAATACAAGTTCAACATTGTAATTGTACAATACTCAATGTTTAACGCCAACATACCAGATACGAATACCAAACCATACATATACATATTATTTCAATTTATTATAATCTATAATATAGCTGAGAATGAGGCCACTATACTCTTTTTGCCTTATTTTGTAATATATTATATGATCAGTACTTGGTTCATTATTATTCAGTTCTTTTGAACTTGTGGTTATCACCCTTCAAAATATATATATATATATATATATATATATATATATATATATATATATATATATATATATATATATATAGATATATACTAGTGATATATAGTTTCTGCTTTTTTTACACTATGTTTTTTGCTGGTCGTTGGTGGTTTACATTGTTGGCTTGACCCTGCATGCCATCCTTGCAGAGCGTATGGTTGTTTGATTCACCAACTATCACAGTATGCTATGTTAGTGAGACAGTTAGTTACCCATCAAATGACATACGGTTTAAATCTCAGCTGGGGGAGTTTTTCAGTGATACCTGCATGGGGGATTGTGTTTAAACCCTAGGCCAGTTGAGGCTAGCCAGTATGCATGTCTTATCTTCATCCAGGCCTATCACATAAAATCAATGTGTACAGATCACCTATCATGTGACTCGTCACATACACCTTCCTGACACTGTTGAATACACACTTCAATACACCATCTGCACAGACTATGTTCCTGTAGAAGGGTGTGCATCAACATGGAGTAATCTGAGTCAGGAGGACAGCACCCGACATATGCATGTATAGACACATCCTGACTCCTCATTATTGATGTGGTCCAACATGCTGTCATGGATCTTTTGTAAATGAACACTATTGGTATCCTGGCTCTGTTCAATAGACCTGTATGAGCTATTAATGCTACATCATATCTGTTACATCTGTTAGATGTCCTCAAAGAGGTCATAGAGGCAATGCATGAAGACAACACTATCATCTTTTGAAGTTGACAAGTCCAAAGCATTTGACATGAATCCACACTGAGGTATTCACTTAACAGTGTCAGATGTGGCCATATACACCTACAGTATATCAACAAGAGGGTAGAATGCTGTATCACATATGTGGGATAAAATATGTTGACACGTGTGACATGACCTATATCTCAGGTCCAGTGATCAGGTCCGTGCATTAGGATTGTCTGCCTGGCTCTTTCCTGTCCATTATTTAAGTAATGGACATCACAGATGATATACACATCCTGTGTCCAAACAGCTGTCTGAAGGACTACAGACTGTATGCATTCACTGACTCCAATTATGATACTAGTATATTACAGACAGTATCAAAACACACCAAAGATTACTGCAACAGCTATGACACCACCTGCAATGACATGAAAGCATGAGGGGATTTGTTATGTCAGGAAAAAAAACATAGTAGGCAACACACCCTACAATTAGACTAATAAGTATGTGATCTCTGTGCTGGGGTAGATGGTAAAGGGAACATCCACCAGCATGTAATTATGGTACTGACTACTCCCTTGCAAAGCTTTTATCACATCAGTAACTGAATACAATGCGACCTTCTTCACGTACCTCCCTATACATCTGCCAGTGATGTGTAACTGAAGTGTACCACCTTTGTCACAATGAGCCGTCACACATCTTATTGACCATATCTAGGTATTCCTTTTGTTGCATAAACGTTACTGTGTGATGGTGCGGAACCCCCATTAAGTTGTTACACCAGATGCATGTATGCTACCTGTTCCGGTGATGCTTGCAGTACATACATAGCTGTTTGACAACATTAATGGCATGGGTAATATTTGCAACAGTGTAGATTGTGCCATATATGTATATATATATATATATATATATATATATATATATATATATATATATATATATATATATATATATATATATATATATATATTAAAGAAGAATTACTTGCAAGAGGTTATAGAGAAAAAGAAATATAAAACGGAATTGGAAGATATAAGGTCCATAAGAAGAACTAAAGCACAGCCATTTATTAATTGGGCACATAACACTGCTTCAACCTTAAATAGGGAGGTGTAAATCAATGATCAACCTATACGGGCAGGTCACAACAGAATGAGGAATCATATTAGGTTGACTTATGCAGGTGATATGAAGGAGATAAGTGAAGTTATATGTTCTAACTGGAAGATTTTAATGCTGAATCCTATTCTTAAGGACATAGCTGGTCTAACACCACATTTTGTGTATGGGCATAATAAGAATCTAAAACTATTGTTGTGTTACCCCTCTACTAATATATTTACATCTGTTTCAATCAGAAGAAGGATGTTCCCATGTAGACTTTGTACTTACTGCAAGCATATTTTTAGAACTGATGAGTTCATAAATCCATGGACTAGCAGGAAATATCACTGCTACAGCTATTCAGGTTGTAAAACTAAACATTTGGTGTATGTGGCAGTATGTTGCCTATGTAGGTGTTTCGATGTGGCAAAAAACGATAGATGCTTCAAGGAATGTATCTCAAAACGTAAGTGAAATTAGGTTGAAAGATGTGAAGAATTCATTATTCAAACATGTTAATGAGAATGAAGGACATTAGTTTCAATTTATGGCCTTGCAAGTGACTAGGAATAATGCTAGGAGAGCTGACATCACTTTAATCACTGAATGTAATGAAATGAAATGGATTGCTAGACTGCAGGCATGTGTACCACTTGGTTTAAATACAAATATACCTTTAAAACCAGCCCTTAAAGGGCGGAAACTTCGTAGAAATATTTGATTGGATTTCAAATGGGCATTGTCATCTACTGATGCATTTGATTAGTTATTAGTTTTATTTAAATACAATGATTTTATGAATGGAGACAGATTTGAGGAAGGGTTTTCTAGAAACCCGAAAGCACTTATATGCTGTTTTATTTCATTTTATTAAAGTTGTTTTTATGCCCTTCGCCTTGGTGGAGCATTGGTTCTATTAGCGTTTTTCCTATTTATATATATATATATATATATATATATATATATATATATATATATATATATATATATATATATATATATATATATATATATATATATATATATATATATATATATATATATATATATATATATAAAAAAAAATATATATATATATGTGTGTGTGTGTGTGTGTGTGTGTGTGTGTGTATATATATATATATATATATATATATATATATATATATATATATATATATATATATATATATAATTTATGCCCTTCACCTTGGTGGAGCATTGGTTCTATTACCCTTTTCCCAATATATATAGATATATGCAATGCACAGTAGTCAACTGGCCTGTATTGAGCATTCATCATAATATTGCATACAGGTATAGCAGTGTCCCTCCTAACCTTTCCAGCAGATGTTATGGTGCCAGGACAGTGTATGTTGTTAAACTGATAGAGTGTTTTACATGTCATAATAATTGTATAAGTGTGTTTGTGCAGAACCATCTCTGATCATACTAAATCACATATGTTATGTCAGAGACATGGGATTACTGGTGGTATTATTCTATTTTCATGATTGCACCTGCTTCTTTTAATGCTATCCCTGATCCTTTACCTGTGTCCCACTTGTTGTAGACCTCTGCTGAGATTATACCCATATTCAGGCAAATCAGTTTGCACAGCTTCACAGTATGTACCCTACTCCAACTGTATGTAACATCTCTGATAGATGTCCTCTGCATTGATCATGTAAGGATGCTTATCTTACACAGACATAATCACCATTATGTTACTTTGTGTGACAGTCACATAATATACATTTTCACCATGCAGTCCCTACTGTACCATATTGATATGTGATTGGTTTTGCTGCTTCAACTTTCTTCCATTCACATGCCTCGTCTGCTGTACATTAGGTTGTTTCACCTATCCTCTTTCCCAGTGTTCATTCCTGCAATTCATCTGCGTGTCCCTATTTAATGCATACACTTCCCCTGAGTGTTTATTTTACATGGCAGTCCATGTACCCTTACAGATCATTTACACCTTCAGTACAGAATACCAATAATGGGATTTCACAATACTCTGCACTGTATACACTCTCCTGGACTGTGTTTGGACCATGTACTTAAAGATCATACCTCTCAACTATCCAGATTTTTACAGAATGTCCATTTTTTGCCTTGTATATAATTTGGTGTGTTCCTTATCAGAGTTGTGGTTTTCTGCCATATGACTGGGATGGTCTCAGGGTGATGTATCTCAATAATTACATACATTTGAGTTTCAGACTTCAGATCCTTGGGAAAATGTATCTTCATGCAACCCCCTTGTTATTCTAGCAAATTTCTAAAGAGCAAATATGTCAAATCTGTCCCTATTTCTGGGCCATTGTCCCCCCATTATGTGAGCCGTTGCCCAGAAGTATTGCACTAAGCAATTGAGAGCTATGAAAACTATTTCTCTCGTGATCATTGTGGCATTCCGTGAAAAACTGTGGACTTAAACAGGATTGCTATGTGTGTTCACTTACATGGTTTCATGACTGGCTACACTGTTGCCAGTCATGAAACCTCACTAATTTATGTTTAAACATGGTGTGCAGCATTAATTTGCAATGGGTGCTGCTGCTCACTGTGCATGACCGTGCACACATGTAAACTCCATGTAGGCTTCACACAAAGCCAACATGGAGCATACTGAATCACTGCAGTTATTTTATGTACCCCCCACATCCCTCTGCTATTTATATATACTCCCACAGATTCTCAAAAGCTTGCACAGAGTGCAAGATTGGTGCAGGAGCTCAAACAGGCAATATGTCTGCTGTGCGATCCAGGAACAGCCCGCAGGAGTGTGCACGAGCACTCCTGCACTAATCTTGCATGGACTAAGCCCTGGTATGCAAATCACCCCATTTGCAGGTGAAATATATGCAAATGAGGTGAATTTGCAATCCAGGAAGCTCGCAACAGTCCATGCAGGACTAGTTCTAGCTGCAGAAATGTACTCAGTTAGTAACCGAGTACATTTCTGCAAAATCCAAAATGGAGCTATGACAGCTCCGAATAAAGGCTGCATATCAAGTAGTAAGCATGCCAATGGCCAAGAATAAGGCCATTGGCATTGCAAACAAAACAAATAAAAAAAACAACTTTTCTTTTTTTTTACCCAATCTCGGCTGTTTAAGCATAGGGCAGCAGCGTGCAAATGGGATCGGGGGGGGAAGTAATAAAATAAACCTAAAATAAGCATTCTAACTAAAATCAGTATTCTGCCATGCAAGTCAATGGCAAGCAGAAGACAACCTGGCCAGTGAGTAGTGGTTGCTATGGGAGGAGGCTCAGTGTGAGACATGTAACTATGCATTAGCAGGCAATCCTATGCAAATGAGGGGAAAGATAGTGAATCCCAGTTTTCCCCAGAATGTGAGTCAGGTCCCAACAATGTAAGAGTAGGAATAGCTTGGTGCAAGCCTAGGTGGTAGGTGACATCATGGGGGGTGTGTCAGGCATACTGTAAGCGGACTGGAGCCGTGTGGCTCAGGTTTGCTCCTAGCTTAGCACAGCTAAGCTAAGGGGTGTGTCTAAACCTGGCTAGCCCTCTTTACAAAGCCTAAGCGGGTGTGCGTGGGGTTTTACAGGAAGAAAAAAGAAGTTAAACCAGGAAATAGCAGCAGTGTGCACATTTGTGCACTCCATTTATGTGGCGCACACACGGGCTTAAACAGGGAGACAATGGGAAGGGAGAACAGCAGTAGGAAGGTAATCAAGAAGAACTAGCATAGCTGGCAGGTTAAATGTATCAGAATCAGCCAATTACACAGGCAGCAGACCAGCCCAGCCCAGAACACTACAATAAACTAAGCAAACACCTTCCCCTCTGTTTTTTCCCACAATCTACACCACCGGTGTATACAAGCGTGGAAATTTTAACAAACAAACCTACAAAATGAAAAGAGCAGCTGCAGGCAACATAGAACAACATGTGCAAGAGGCTGAGGGTGGTAAGGATGTGAATGCTGCTGAACAACCCACAGTGAGGAGATGGAGAAGAGTGTACAGACCCAGGGTAACCTACCAGGGGCTACATGAGCTGGAAATAGTGGAGCACTTTAGGGTGGGCACAGACCTCCTACAGCAAATTGTTGAGCTGTGCCGGCCACACCTGACACACCAAACTGACCGAGGGGAACCCATCCCAGTGGATACTAAGGTATGTGTAGGCCTAGGTATACTAGCCACAGGTACATCCCAAAGCACAACTGGAGATATCATGGGGAACTCACAGGCATCAGAATCCAGAGTATTCCAGCAGTTCCTGGATACCGTCTCAGCACATGCCAGTGAGCATGTATATTTCCTCAACACCCATGAGGTGTTGACCAGTAATATGTGTCTCTCCCACCAAATAGCAGAATACCCTGGGGTAGTGGGTGCAATAGACTGCTGCACATATGCATCAAAGCAACACCCAGTGAGCAGGGTAGGGCTTACATCAACCACAGTGGCATCCCCTCCATCATCTCCCAGATCGTATGTGATGCCCAGGGCATTATAAGGAATGTGTGTGCTGGCTGCCCTGGAAGCTATGACGATTCCCACATATGGCATCTGATACAGCTGAACCAGAGATTTGCCAGTGGGGACATCCTCTACGGTCACCGAATGGGGGATGCTGGGTACACACTGGAGCCGTGGCTGATGACACCCATCAGAAATGCACACACATCTGAACAACAATAATGAGGCACACGCACAGGCCAGACATATAATAGAGCATGTGTTTGGGATGCTCAGGTCATGGTTCCAGTGTCTGGACACATCCGGTGGAGCCTTGCAGTATTCATGAGCTACATGTACCCAAATTGTTATGGTATGTGCTATGCTACACAATATGATCCTGCGGAAACAGCTGCAGCAGGAACAGCATGGGGCAGGGCCACACAACCCCCCCAATAATGCCAAGGACTGCATAGGCACAGAGTGACCCAGAGGAGGAACAACCTGAGCCTGCCCCAGTAGGCAGAAGGAGGCATGCCCAGTATGCCCTGGCTTTGGAAATAGGCAATGCATAGCACATGCAGACACAGTGGGGACCCAGGGAATGACACCTTTCTCTGACTCGCACATACAGTAAAAGGGATGCCAAACATGACACTACCTGTGCTCAACCATGTATAGGGAGTGTCCTATGTGCATCCAACATAGGCAGCCCTCCAGCACCATCCACAAGTCTGGCACACATTCAAGGTAAGTCAATCAAGCTACCAATTTCCAAATGGAGTAGAATGTATCATTACCTGTGGCTATGGTATGGATGTGAGCGTGCAAGGGAATTGGGTGACTGAATGTTATGGCAACAGACAGTAGACACCTATTGTGGCACTATGACATCTGTAACACATACTGGAGACACCATAGTTGCCAGTACTACACAGGGTGACAAAACACACTGCAAGAAATGTGCTGAGCGACATGTGTGTCCATAGGACCCACACTTGCCAGGCAGGACGGTTCACATACCAAACAACAGTGTCAGCCAGCAGGACAGGTGTAGACAAACCCAAACAGAGCCTGTACCATGGCCCCAAAATGATGGCTATGGTTAACCTCCCCTCCAGGCCTACACAGACAGACCACAGCAGGACAGGCAGTGGGCTGTTAGTTCTGAAGGGTAGGAAGTCAGACAATAATATGTAGGGCAACCAAAGCCATGATCCTTAGTACACTGGTATGCCTCTAGTCAGCATGATAGTTAGCAATACAGAATGAAATGGAGTACTTGACATACCAGTACAGTCATAGCAAATGTGTACAAGTGTCATGTGTGCCCCCCACATCCTACATAGTAATGTAATAACAGTCAGGTATGCCCCCCCAACCCTGTGTAGAAATGTAGAAATAGTCAGGTGTGCCCCCTCCCATCCTACATAGTAATGTAATAACAGTCAGGTGTGCCCCCCATCCTACATAGTAATGTAATAACAGTCAGGTGTGCCCCCCCAAACCTGTGTAGAAATGTAGAAATAGTCAGGTATGACCCCCCATCCTACATAGTAATGTAATAACAGTCAGGTGTGCCCCCCAACCCTGTGTAGAAATGTAGAAACAGCCAGGTGTGCCCCCCTTCAATGCAAAAATGTAGTAACAGACAAAGCCAAATAATCAATGGACACCCTGCAGAGACAGCATGCTACCTGTCAGTGTACAACACAAAGTTCAGCACTGCAGCACAAACTACCTGGACACTATCCACACATTCAATATAGATGGCCATACTGGGCATGCTCACACACTTAAAACACATGAAGGCCATGTCTGCAAACACCAGTGGACTAGATATATCAGGCAGTTGCAGTTGTTAGTGCAGACACTTGTCAGTATGCACCACTCAGTGGATAGGAATACAGACATATATGTCAGGACAGCACACTGTAATAAACCAAAGGTAGACATACATAGATGTGTGGAAGAGGGTGACTGTGACAAGGAGCTATCCAGGCCTGGCCCACCCAGCACACAGCCAAAGGGCCACAAACACATGAGGTGCAGATGTCACTCACTGCAGATACTAGCCACCAGTATCTGTCTCAGCATTACAGACTATGTGGTGCATGTGCCAGCTGCGCAACATGACTGTACAAGGAAGTAGTCATCTAGCAGCTGTATACATGTACCTGTGACACATGGCCCCATGTGTGCCCACATGTGGCGTGTCAACCCCTAGATGAATGGGTTATGGCCCATGCATATACTGCTCTCCCCATAGCCCTGCTATGACAAGCCTGCTGAGGTCATCCAATGTGAAATACACCTTTGGGAGGGGTATAGCTCAGTAATCTCCATGGTGGGTCCCATAACTGTGTAGTGCTGTAGTGTGATAAACTAGTTAAGTGGGAGGCCTAACCCCAGGCTTGGCAACTGTGAGTGTGGGTTTGTGTGTGCATCTGACTGTGTACAGAGCAGTGCTTTTTAGGGTACTCACACTCCTTACAATTCATATACTCAACTTTGGCAAGGCTATTGATGTCACCCACCTAGAAATACACCTCTGGGAGGGTCACAGCCAAATAATCTCCGTAGTGCATCCTGTAACTGCATACTGCTGTAGTGTGATAAAGTAGTTAAGTAGGAGTTTTAACCCAAGACTTGATAACTGAGTGTGTGTCACTGTGTTGCATGTCTGACCGTGTAGAGAGCAATGCTATTCAGGGTACTTACAATCCATGTACTCAACTTTGACAAGGCTGCAGATATCACCCACCTAGAAATATATCTCTTGAAAGGTTGTAGTCCAGTAATTTCTGTAGTGTGTCCTGTAACTGTGTACTGCTGCAGTGTGATAAAATAGTGAGGTAGGTGTTTTAATCCCAGACATGGCAAGTGTTTGTGTGTGTCTGTCTGACCCTGTCTGTGTAGAGAGCAATGCTTTTTAGGGTACTCACACGCCTTACAATTCATATACTCAACTTTGGCAAGGCTGCTGATGTCATCCACCTAGAAATACACCTCTTGTAAATCTGTAGTCTAGTAATCTCTGTAGCAGATCCTGTAAGTGTTGTAGTGTGACAAAGTAGTTACGTATATGTTCTAATCCCAGACATGGTAAGTGTGTGTCTGACCTGAGCAATGCCTTTTAGGGTACTCACACTCCTTACAATTCATATGCTCAACTTTGGCAAGGCTGCTGATGTCACCCATCTAGAAATACACCTCTTGGAAGGTTGCAGCCCAATAATCTCTGTAGTGCATGCCATAACTGTGTACTGCTGTCATGTGATTTAGAACTGTGGTAGCGTTCCGTTCCCACCCATGGCAGTTCTGGATGTTTTGTGTGTGTGTCATTGTCTGTGTAGGGAGCAATGCATTTTAGACTAGTCACACACATTACATTTCAAATGGCCTACTTTGGCAATCCTGCTGATGTCATTCATTGTGAAATACACCTTTGGGGTATAAGATTACTAGTAATCCCTGAGATGCGTCCTGTGACAGCTCCATGTTCTAGTGTAGTATACACCCCTGTTAGGGGTTTTCTACCCACACATGTTAGTTGTACATGTTTTGTGTGTGTGTCACTATCTGTGTAGGGAGCAATGCATTTTAGGCTGGTCACACATAGTACATTTCAAATGGCCTACTTTGGCAATCCTGCTGATGTCATTCATAATGAAATACACCTTTGGGGAAGGAGTTCTCTAGTAATCCCCCTGGTGTCTTATAACAGCTCCATGCTGTAGTGTGATATAGACCTCTGTTAGGGATTCTATACCCACACATGTTGGTTGTGGATGTTTTGTGTTTGTCACTGTCTGTGTAGGGAACAATGCATTTTAGGCTAGTCATACACAGTACATTTCAAATTGCCTACTTTGGCAATCCTGCTGATGTCATTCATTGTGAAATACACCTTTGGGGAAGGAGTTCTCATGTAATCCCTGTGGTCCATCCTAGAACAGCTCCATGCTATAGTGTGATATAGACCTCTGGTAGGGGTTCTATACCCACACATGTCGGTTGTGGATGTTTTGTCTGTGTGTGTGTGTGTGTCACTGTCAGTATGGGGAGAAATGTATTTTAGGCTAGTCATACTCACTACAATTTGAATGTCCTACTTTGGCAATCCTGCTGATGTTATCGAATGTGATATACACCTTTGGAGAAGGAGTATTCCAGTAGTCTCCATGGCACTTCTATAACTGTGTAGTGCTGTAGTGTAAGAAACTAGTTAGGTAGGGGTTCTACTCCCAAACATGACAGGTGCATGTGTTTGTGGTACATATCATGTGGGGAGGTGGTGTGAGTGTGTGGCCAATGTGGAGTGGGTTTTGCATATTTCTTATTTGGTGACCCTACTGTATATCACAATGTCCATTGTACAGGGATAACATATGTGAAATAGTTGAGAGGCTGGGGTGCAAAGCCATACCCATACATGTGACATCAAGGCAAAGCAATCACAGTTAGCAACCCCAGTATTACCCAGAGCACACTCTCAACCCATGTCTCATACACACACACATGCCTAGGCAACAGCCAATATGTGGGTAGTACACTGCATATTGGCCACTGATAGTAACTATGGGGTGATAGTTGTGGGCTACAGAGGGCATGGAACTCTGTCCAATATGCACATACATGCAGACATGTACCTTCCCCATGTTCCCCAATGGACACCCAAAACACCTGTGGTGTCATCACATGTGACCCACAAAGGACATACCATGCCTGACAACATGCCCTGTATTGACAGATGCCACTGACACCAGGGAATGCCATTAGCATGCTATCAATGTAGGTGCAGGGTAAACCTGCTGCCCATTACCAGTTCCCACCACAGGTGGGCAGGGCTGGCACATCTGATGAGAATCTGTGTTCACAACATGGGCCAGACACCCCAAGTACAGTTCCACATGTCACTTTACATGTGCATCCCAGACACCGTCCATGTCATGGACTAAGGAACTCATACATGGCAAGTGATGCACAGCATTGGCTACACACAATAGTCACCCAGGTGACTGGATGGTGATACAATACCCACCTGTGGGCAAATGCAGACACTACAGCCCTGAGCCACAATGCAGACCATCGTCATGTGGTCTGATGCCAAGGTATACCCATTGCCTAGCCATGAACAGCCATCAGGCACAGTCAACCACCACACACCCGTGCAGACATGCACCCATGCGTGTCAGTACTGGCACCCTGTGTGTTTGTGTGTGTGTTGTATGGTGCGTATGTTCACATCCACACTCTCTACAATCTCCATGGGAATACTGAAGCATGCTGTCTGATGTCAGACACCTCCCCATACCCTTTGCCCATACAACCCCAGTATGACCCGTGTGGAGCATGCAATACCTACACAGTGATGTGTTGTGGCAATCTCACTACTGATGAGTTGTAATCCTGGCCCTGCCAATGTGTGTGCGTCCCTGTGAGAGTGTGACTGTTTTGAAGCCGGCACCTGTTCATGCAGACAGGCATGTGTACATCACCTACTGTGTAGCTACCGTATCCCTGTTGCAGATGTCAGTCACCATCACATATATATTCTGAGGGCTGCACAACAGGTAATCCATGTGGTGCATCCAGTAACTGCATAGAACTGTAATAGCACTACATAGTCGTCAGGGGCTTGATACCCTGTGCTGGTAGGTGTGTGACACAAACACTCCCTGACTTGTCTTTGCCTCTGTCTGCCTCTCCCACTTCCTCTCTGGCGATGTGGAAACCTACACCTGCTTTGCTTGGCAGCAGCATATGTATTTCAAGCGATGCTCATGATCAGTTGATGGCCTCTGCACAAATTGCAGCCCTGCCCTAGCTGAGTGCATGTGGAACAGCTGTGGTAACATTCCCATGGTCAATTGCATGGAAACACACTCCAATATCTAGGAACATCATGTTGGTGTTGGCCCTTTTCATTCACTGTGAGCAGGAACTAGATCTGTTGTTTGGCAAACAGCATCTCAGATGGATTGGGGATTTACCTCTAACAACATACACTGTGGAAACAGGGCAACACATAGGAGGGGGATGTGCCTGACCTGACTACAGACTGCAAGTGCTGCTATACTGCATTTGGAGTACTGTTGGTTTAACAGTATGTGTGTGTGGATATGATTGCCCTACATATCTCAATACCTGCCATGTCAGTTCCATGTTTATAAGGAATCCCCATCTGCAGGGTAATCTGCAGACAAGGCAGTGTGTTGTGCCTTTGGTTTCATATGTTACCAATGGTGCATCTATCTGTAGACTGCAAAAGGTAGTGTGAGGATTGCAGTCTGTAGATGGTGAAAGCCGTGACAGTTACTGGCTGCGTATCCCTCATAGGACATATGTTACAACAAACCCTGTTACAACAGTAAATGTATGAGGTTATCGAAGCAACATGTCATTATTGGCCCTGTGCATATGCTTTCAGCTACAACTCTGTCAACCTGTGTACATATGTCGTGCATGAAGTGGTGCATATGTGCTGTAAACCATAATTAGTTATCAAACTGCTACACATGTTATATACAGTAGGGGTTATATTTGATGACATAACCTGGACATTCTGTGGATGTTTGTACAGTACTGAGGTCTGTGCATTTATGGTGAATGTCGACAGTGTGTGAATTGTTAATATGTACTTTAGCCTGTATACAGACTGTGGTAGATGTCATTGTTCTAGGTCCCATCCTATCTGATGTTACATGTTGCTCCACTGTACGGTACCAGATTGGCATACATGTTTGTAGGGCCATATACACACATGTCCCATACCACAGACAGCCATCAGACCAAACTGTGTAGCAGCCCAGTATATGTTGGATCAGTCAGTGAGTGGCACATATGAGGATGGTGTCGAACAGATAGTCCATATACTGTAATATTATGCTAGCTTAACAAATGTGGCTGTGTTCACATTGGTTGTGGTTATGCACTTTCACACAGGTGTATCTTACCCTGTGCTG
This sequence comes from Protopterus annectens, assembly GCF_019279795.1. NCBI lineage: Eukaryota > Metazoa > Chordata > Ceratodontiformes > Protopteridae > Protopterus > Protopterus annectens. The sequence continues at coordinate 1,596,319,445 of NC_056735.1, read as the reverse complement.
TGACATGCCTGTAGAGCCTGCTATATATGCAGGTACATGTGCATTCCCCCATAGGAGATGTAGGCCAGTGTTGAGCCAGTCTGCCTGTAGCATGCACAGTGCATTTTTACATGCCTAGCAATTTAGTGTACTTAACAAGTGATATGTCATGTGCAGATACTTGCCAGATGTACTACAGCTGGGCCTCCCTTAACAGTCATGTATGTCAGACAGAGCAGTGGTATGCTGTACAGATGTATGTCAATATCTAGTGGGTAGTATGTGGCCATGGCACCCCTGTACCAGTGGTTATTATGTGTCAGGCCGGACAGGGGTGTGTGAATGCATAAGCTATGGCAGCAAATGTATTCCAGTTGTTATGTGTTATACCCATCTACATGGCTGTCTACATCCATATTGTCAGGCATGGTACACATGTTTAGCACTAAGGGGTTATATGTATACCTCTGGACTGTACAGAATGTGTCAGAATGTCTACATATATTGACCAATATCTTTGCTGCAGCCTACAGGGGCTTTATGTGCTAGCAGCGATACTTTACTATGATGTCTTAGGATGTATGTGAGTAGCCAATGGCACACATGTTATAAGCAGATGTGACCTCCCATACACACCATGTCTGTGAAGACAATCCTAATCAAAGTAGCAATAGTCTACTAATATACATACACACACACACACACACACACATATATATATATATATATATATATATATATATATATATATATATATATGAGTACACATGTACACATGTGTAGTACTTCCAATCACCACTGTTATGGCAACCACCTACTCTAAACCCCTACATCATGTGGGCGTGGTCCCTTTACATTTCCTGTGTGATGGACACCCTTCCTATGTGTGGGCATCAGTGTTACAGACAGCAGGTAGCAATACCTCTTACAGGAGAACCGGCACACTCAGGGCAGCTACATATTTGTAGGAGGTTCAGGAACTACAGACAGAGTGTGAGTAGAGTTGTGTTATGCTTTGTATAGTACTGGTGTTACAGGGTGTGTGTGTGTGTACATACTACTTTACCTTGGAATGCAGTCTGTCTGCATAGCTCTCAACTCTGGGCCTATCCTCTTGGTGGCCAGAGGTGTGCCTATCATGTGTTGTCTGTCCACCACACAGGTCCTGTGTGAGATATTTCACTGGCAATGTATTTGTTGAGTGCTATCAGTACATGGCTACATCAATTTCTGTTTCTAACCTCAATTCTCTGACTAAGGGTATGTTGCAGACTATCCTGTAACACCAGCAAATTGCTTAGTGTATGGCAACAGTTTTCAACATTTGTGCCTATGTTCCAGCCTCTGTCCTCCACCTTCATACCATACTTTGCACATATGACATGCTGTCGGGGGTTGTTCTGTATTGGGCTGTGAGTATATCAGACTGTCATTGCTGCCATCAGTCCACTGCTGTTGTATCCCCCACACATTCGGTGGGGCTGGGGCCATATATGTGTGGGCATCACCTACACAATACATGTGTGCTCTTGTGAACTCCAGAGGCCAGTTTATGTAACAGTGGTATATGGCCCTGTATTATTGAGTTGGGGGGGGTCCCCATAAATGACCTAGACTGTTAAAAATGTGGGGGTATCAGGGTTGAGCTGCTTAAATGTATCTGGATGTACAACACTGTATACTTCACCTATACTTACATTACTTACATAAATTGGGTTAATGCAAGCCTACTGCCTCCTGCCATACAAACTGTACTGTTTGTCAGTGTGCTTGTGATGGTGTCAGTTATGCCTTGTTATGTAACAGTTACAACCCATTTGGTCACATGACGTCTTTATCACCTAGTGATTTTGTACAGAGTGTAGACAGAGGCTGCTGAACTATATACCTGCATTAAATACTGTTGATTTTTTTGGTATCCTGTGGCCCAGACTGTCTTCACTATTGTACAAATCAAAGGGGTTGGCCTGGACAGCAACAGCTGTGAACCTTTCCAGACTACTGTATTAGTATAACTGTTTCACAGTTACATTACTCTGTTTATATAGATGTCAGTGTCTGAACAGCTATATAACATGGTGTATAGAACTGTAATAGTACACAATTAAAGGTTTTCCATTTCTGCAAACCTGTGTGTGGTGTTTTTTCCTATGACCTCTCTGTGGGTATATGTTGCAGGCAGCGGATGACATTTGTATGGGTGGCCCATACAGTGTCCAGTTGTTCAGGTTTTAACTGTAGGCATAGTAGCTGTTCCATATTGTGTGCACCTTCTACATATGTATCTTACTGTACATATATCTGTGTGTGTATGTGTAGTCACATGTGTATATATATATATATATATATATATATATATATATATATATATATATATATATATATATATATATATATATATATATATATATATCTGTATCTGTATATCTGTGTCTGTGTATCTGTATCCCAGGGATATTGATGGCTTCCACATTTTACGTTTCCTATGGGAGGCAGACTGTACTGCATGATATGTTACCAATACCAGCCTTACATCATACAGGTGGGATGTAGTACTGTTAACATCTTGTGCCCATGTCATGTCAGGTCCTGGTTATGGGATCTGCAACACCTGGTAGTGTATTGCAGGACGGATGTGTTTGGTTGTGGGGATGGGATGCCTATTCGTACAAGACATATAGTGTGTGGGGCCTCTCATCCTCATTAATGGTGCATGTGGACATATGTGTTTTTGTTAATCTGCCATTGCTATCTACAGGTGTATGGCCATATATACCTATATATATATATATATATATATATATATATATATATATATATATATATATATATATATATATATATCTGCTGACATACATATAACTATGTCCGTGTATACCTACATAGATACTTTAATAAGTATTAATCACTAGCTATCCCTAAGCTAATTCTCTACCTATACCCATCACATCCCACCTAATATAATACTCACTAAAAAAAACTTTCCATTTCAAATCCAACTACAGCTCTGATTATAAGCTAATAAAGATCTCTCAAACCTTGCCCCCCATCTGCTGACCAACTCCCATCTGAATACCTACAAATAGCTGCTAAAGCAATATATATCTGCATACACATATGTGACTTGCTGTGTATATGTAGACATATAGGTGTAGACACATATATGTGTCAATGTAGGCATTTGCATGTATATATGTTCATATATATTAATATATATGTATATATTTTTAGAAATATATATATATATATATATATATATATATATATATATATACATATATATATATATATATATATATCTACATATATGGATATGTTGTATCTGTTTAGATATTAATATATTTACACACACATACATCTAAATGTTGGTATACATTCTCTGTACTGTTGCATGCCTGGACTGGAGGTTATGTTTCTGAAAACATCAGGCTGCTTTATATCTGGCATGGCTTAGTGGTAAATCACTTTGTCTATGGTGTGCAGGCTCCTGGGTTTGAGCCTTACAGAGGCTGTTTATTTTGTTGCTGGGCAGGACATGGGCCATTGGATACAGAGTGATTAAGGCACTTTAAAACAGGTTTGCATGGAGCTAAGCAGTATTTACTTCCAGTTACAGTTTCTTACACTCAGCTAACTTTTACTTTGCTTAATCTGTGTAGGCAATGCTTACCCTCATGCAAATACACTTAAACATGCTTATTAGTGCTTACATATGTACTACGGCTTAAATCTGCTTACTAGTGCCTTATTCATTATGACACTGACATTTCACATGTGCATTTCCTGCAGTTCTCCAGTTCATACATATATGTTTTTTTGTGGGCTTTGCAACATGAATATTGGTTATAATGTGCTTTGCCATGTAAAATAGACTGTGATACAGTGGGAGTCGAACCTGGAATGCCTGTTCGTTAAGCAAATACTCTGCCCACTACACTATTGTTGTGTTGCTTTTTCTGCATATATCTTCTTTGTTATCCTCTTCAGCCTTTTAAGCTGCTTTAACCGTAGCTAAGCGACGGGCACACCCGTGCTCCTACGGTTAGCTGTACTCGGATTTTTAAAATAAAAAAAAAGGGGTTTCGTCATTTGATTTTTATGTACTGTTGCTGTTTTACACATGGGGGACTGTTGTTGGGGATATGAGGACACCTATAAGTGATCTCGCTCATTTCTTAACAACTTCTGCTGTTGTACATTGCAGGGGCATGTTTATTCTGAAAGGTCTGCTCTCAGACACTCCCCCTGCACTCGTGCATGCTCTGTGTAGGCCTAGTAGCTTAGGCAGCGCAACTTGTTAATATGCATGGCATGCTGCTGTCCTGCTCCTAAATGGGTGCTTCCGTGCAGGGCTAAGCTAGTCCTGCATGGAAGATTAGTGAATCCGGGGAACTATCTCTAAGACTGCACATGTATGGGATATGGGCATATTCCCAAATACTGGGAACTGTAAGAGCTGGGATCCTTATAAGTATGCATATATGTTTATGTGTGTGTTTATGTGTGTGTGTGCATGCATGTGTTTGTGTGTGTATGTGCATATATACAGACAAGAATAACACTGTCATCAAAACAATTTATATTGTTAGTTAACAAAAGCACACACACACACACACACACACACATAAATGCACGCACGCACACACACACACACACACACACACACACACACACACACACATATATGTGTGTGTGTGTGTGTGTGTGTGTGTGTGTGAGTGTGTTTGTGTGTGTGAGTGTGTGCATGTGTGTGTGTGCATGTGTTTGTTTCTAAGTGTATACTAATTAGATTCTGCCTATAGAGCAGTGAGCTTAAGATTTTAAGCAGAGGAAGACAGGTAAATTATACAGAACCAGATTTGTGAGTCTATAGAGCTGATCTGAAGGACTATTTTGATGATTTTGACCTAATAGTAGAAGAAAAATAATTCAAGGTTATGTATCAAGTTAAAAAAATAAAAATATGCTGTCATCTGTAATTAGCTAGCCATCTTGCCAGCTATCTCAATCTGATATTCTCTTTATCATCCCAGTAGCTTCTTCTCTATAAGCTATATACATACTCCACTCCTTTCCCTCAGCTTCTCTTTAAACTCCATCCTTTCCAAAAATTCATGTTAATGCAAAACCTGTTATTCTATCAACTTTCTAAGTTTGTAAGAGCTATATTTACAAAATGTCCCTATTTTTGGGCCTTTGTCCCACTTTTATTTATGGCTTTGTCCAGATTTCTTGCCCTAAGAGTTTAAGAGGTATGGCCATCAGTAATAACTGCAGCTATAAAAAGTAATCCCTAAAAACATATTAGAACAACAGTAAAAGATAGCCTAACCTTTGATAAGATGCGGTGCACACATTTCTAAAATTTATATGAAGAACTAGCAGTGAAAAAGATATTGCTCCACATAATGCCTTCCTTATCTACCCTCTGACCCTATCAATGAATTAATTATTCTTTAACTTTCCAACTAGGCATCTGTTGAAGTTGAACAGACACTGTTTTTGCAATGCAATGTAAAAATATGGAAAAATGGAGGGGTGCAGCACAAGCTGTAATAAATATTTAATAAATAGTTAGAACATGTTCTGTATCCTCTGCATATATTTTATTGAGTACTCCAGTTACAGATGATGAAAGACCCAGCCTAACTACTGATGAGGCAGAATTTATTAAGGAATGTGATGTACTGAAGACCATGTTGGCAAAATAGAAATACATTAAATTATGTTAGATAGATTTGGGTCTGCAGTTAAACAAGAAAAGAATACTAAAGCAAAACAGTTTTGAAGGGTTGTGAGCCTGGTAGATAAAGGTAATATGAGAACCGATAGAGTTTATTCTCCTTTCATTTTCCTTACAATTTTCTTCTCTTACAAGGCGTCATCAGAGGTGTTATTAAGAATGAGAAAATACCTTCAGCCTTAACAGAGCTAAGTGCTTCTGCTATGGCAGCCAATCAATCTGCTGAACACATTTACATTTACTCTGAATGCTATTCAGATGAATACTAATTTATTTATTTATTTATTTAAATTTGTTGACCGGGAGTGTCCGACTGGACGTAGGTCCATTTTCAGTGGAGGCCCGGGGAGAAAAGCTCCACAGTTAAAATAAACAGACAGTAGTTACATTGGATTACATAGTGATTAACAATTTACATAGCAATTACTTACAACATATTTATAGATGAAGAACATAGTACATCAGTAGGCAACTAGAATCTTTACTGTGAAGTACATAACAGACATTAACAAATGTTACAATGAGAAGTTCCTGCTGTATAATAAGTACTAGGCTTATGAGCATCTGAGCTTGCTATCATCAAGGTAGTTAGTGGAGTGGAAAGAAAGGTAGTGGGTGGATGGGGTGGGTGATACTAGAGTGGGAGTTGCAAGGGCATAGCCAGCATGTTTTTAGGTGTGCTTTTAGTAAAGTTTTGAAGTGGGTGCATGATGGTATGGAGGTAATTGTGGGTGGGAGTGAGTCCCATAATTTGGCTATGGCACAAGAGAATAGTGCTTCACCAGCAGAGTCACTGGCTTTAGTGATCTGCAAGTGATTTTTGCTAATGGATCTTAGTGGTCTGGTGGTGCGATAGGGTTGGAGTAGATTCTGGAGGGATGGGACATTTAGTGGATGGTTTACTAGTTTGTGGGCGAGTGAGAGTTGATACCACTGAAGGAGGTGAGGGAGTTCAAGCCAGCCCAGTTCAGCAAGTGAGAGAAAGTGGTGACTACGGTAGGATGCCCCTGTGGCGAATTTGGCAATTTTGTTGTAGCAGGTCTCTAGCTTGTTTAGATCACATTGCCTTAGGTTGGTATATATTGGAGAGGCATAAAGTAGGGTGGAGATAAGGTGGGAATTTGCTATTGAAATCTTTGTTGCTTTGGTGAGAAATTGCTTATTTCTGTATAACGCTCCTAGTTTTTTGTGGACTTTTTTTATAGTCATGGATATGTGAATGTCAAATTTTAGTTTATTGTCTATTTCCACTCCTAGCAATTTGGTGTGTTCAGTTGGGTATATAGTGGTGTTGTCTTTTGCCGTGATGTTAAAGTGAGAGTTGTTTTGAGTATGTTTGGTGGGTTGGAAGATGAGTAGTTCCTTTCATTTGACAATGACATGTAAAGCTATGCAAAGCTGAGGGGTGTAGATGACTCTCTGCGCA
>NC_056735.1:1596302297-1596307297 GCF_019279795.1 Protopterus annectens | reverse complement strand
GTGTGTTTGTGTGTGTGTGTGTGTGTGTGTATTAGGTGGCTAAAGTGAACAGCTGCACACATTGAGCTGAACTATTTAAAATGTGAGCAGTGCAATTCAAAATGTTTATAATGCATTTTGTCTCATTACTCATTGCTCATTCTTGTTAACAGAGCCTCATTATCTCAGTGGTGATTTGTACTTAAAATATATGACTTTACTGTCATGCTGCAGAAAGTTCAGCACACTCTTGGCTGTGTTTTCTGCTAGTTGCTCTGCTATGACATCAATGGCTATTTGAAACCCTTCAGCACAGAATGTGCGGTGGCTTCTGTACAGTGAGAAGCAGCTTACAAGGGTTTTATGGGGCTGTTCTAGATGACAGATGCATCTCTGACTTGAATAACTGCTGTCATTCTTGCTGACTTGCTGGTTTGCATATGCTGCTTGCAGTCAGCTTTGTGGAGTGTATGATACTGCTTCTATAGGCCTGCTATGCTGTTGTTGCAAATTACATGCAGCTAATTTCCATGTAGTGCATGGAGTACCATTATTATGCTAAAATATCATTTAAATGCCATCCTTATTCAGGTTTTCTATAGCATGAGACCTTAACAACACTTCAAAGGGTGTTTGACAATTAAGTACTCTGTGCTATTTAGATCCCAACAGGTGCTACAGTAGCCTTGGTGCTATTGAACTGATATTTGAGCATACATAACAGCAGCAGAACATGGAATGGGTTTATTTCAACTCAGTGTCTGCCTGCTGTCTACATTACACTCACAAAAAATGCATTTGGGAACCAATTTATTCCCTTACACAGGGAATATGTAAATACGTAAAATAGTCCCTAAATACATTACTAGCATTCATAACCAGCACAGTATTTTCTGTTTTTTTTAATGTTTCTTTAAGTGGTACTACATGGAGCAGACAAATGTCCATGCACTACAAACAATTATGATTGGGTCTCTAATCATAACTTGGTTATTATGTGTTCTTGACATGGATGCCAAGAGTGACCTCTTGAGCTTCACTCACTAGTACATTTCTAGTCATCTATGTCTCAAACACATAATAACCAAATTACTGTCGGTGATCATAATTCTCTATATTTCTCTTAAGATGCTGTTCCTAGGTAGTATGTGCTACAGCTATGAGTCTGCATCAGAGATATTATGCAAGTACATATAAACTGAGAGTACATCCTTAAGGAGTGATGTGCATACTCCTGTTTTACCTATGCAAATCTGTTTGTAATAAGGTAATAGTTGGCCATTCAAGTGAAACGATCTGGTTATGTTGAAGACAGTCCTATTAATTTTGATTGTATGTATTTGTTTCCATTCCTTATACTTTAATAACCTCTACAGAGTGTTCAGTACCTTGGGTGGAAATAAGTAAGTGATCATTATTGTTAAAGATTATGAATATAAGGCTGAAATTAATTATGTTGTAAATATGCTGAAAGATAAAGCATAGAATAAAAAGTTTGCTTGAATATATGTATAGAGTTTAGCAATGTAAAATGGGCATTTATACAATATGTATAACATACAGGCTTCTCTTAACAGCATAAGAAAAAGCCTAACAAAGTAATATTGGAAAGCAAGTATTACATGATTTTCTCATGTTTGCAGAACAAATATCTATTAACAGACATGCTTTGTTATAAACTCAGCAATACGTGATGTTTTTTCAATAGAAACAGAACAGATGTTTCCTTTCATACTTCTGTTATTCTGATTGCGTGCATTTGTGCATTTTCACATCAGCAGAACTGCTGACAGAACAATAGAAAAGTCTAAAAACAGACATTACGTGACTTCCCACAGAAGGCTAAAAAAGATACCAAGAGGAAATAACAAAATCTATGTGCGTGACTAGCACTCTATATAACAATTGTAGTAGTTCAGTTATGAGAGAGAGGGACAGAAAGAGGTATTTTGTAGAAGTCATCATTCATATCTGTAATGAAGGAAAACTTTGTAAATATATGCTACAATCTGACAGAAAGAGTATGTGTGGTTTATTATTAAATAAGTTATATGTAACTGTGCTTACAGCTGCAAAATATATTTCTTTATCAGTGTGCAATTTAAAAGGCTTGGTGCTTTAAACAGACTACAGATGGAGTCATGCAAAGCTCTGTGTCTCTGAATAAGCAGTAAACAGTACAGCAAGACTGTGTGTCTTAAGAAGACTTTGGATTGGGCACAGCAAAGAAGCAGATACATAAATAAAATACATTTTTCAATTCTAAGATTAAATATTTCATTTGTTTAAATTAATTACTTTCTAAGCCGAAATATTTTCTAAAAGCCATGAAAATGCAATTTTCATCTTAAGGTATGAATAGGAAAATAAACAAAAATTAACAGTATCACTGTTTAGTTTTTCTTGAAGGTCGATACCAAAGTAAAGGGAGAAAATTAAATCATGCTTGTTCTTCTAGTTCATATCCACTTCAACATGGCTGCAAAATGATGCTAGAGAAGTTGGCCCACCTAAAGCCAGGGTTTATCTGATACAAACTATATGTATCACAACAGTAACAAATGCCCCATACATTTCTCAATATATTCAAAGTTTGCAACTCTGTGAAATACCCCATGATGAAGAACTTTGTGTACCTTAATACTAAGATTTTGTTACATCATGAACTTCAGTAGGAAAAAGTGAAACTTTGGGATGCCAAATTGGCATAGCATAGAACTATTATTAGACACAAAAACTGTACTCTTTATTACCATAGCCAGTCTTTGAATTTATGAGTCCCTTATTTTATTCACCCGTGGATCTAAATGTAAAGCAAATAACAAAGGGGAAAGAGCACAGCTAGTATCTTAGAAGATAAAACAAAAAAAAAAAGAGAAATGAATCAGGACTGATAGAACATATCTCCTCTAGGGAAGAGGCATGGCAGTTACACTGACAGAAACTACTCACATAAATGCTAGGGAAGTAAAGCAGACAAATACAAAGTAGCATAAAAAAAATAATAGACTGTGGCCAATGGTGATTTTTTACCACAAAACTCAGTAAGCAGATTAGTACCAGTCCTCAAAAGCAGTGTTACCAAAGTAACATCACAGTTATGCATGATCAGTAAACATTAAATAGAGGGTCACCGCTTCTGTTGTGTAAATTTATATTGTTTTTTTTTTGCAAAAAAAAAAGCTTATTAAATGAAAGACAGGAAAGAAAATGACCATAACAGTGATGCAAAATATAGTTAGACTTTTAAATTAACAAGTAAGACCAAGCATTCAACACTTTTGGGAAAACTATTACACCCCTTACAAAAGGTTTTAAATATGTACCTAAAGGAGTAGACTGTATGACCAGGTTATATATGATATTTTATTTTTATCAGGTTTTATGAATTAGAGCATCTTGGGAGTCAAAGGTGGTTAATCCGAGTGAACTACACAGAGAAGCAGCTCCATACCCCCTTGCATCCACAATTAAAAATCTAGAGCATTAACAGGAACAAACAAGTCAGGACAAGTTGCAAAAGGGGTAGGGGGTATTCTAATCTTACCACAACCTGAACAAAACATTTGTACATGCTTGCAACAAAAATACTAACAACAGAATAATGGGGAACCTGATAAAGGAGGAGGAGCATTATTTATGGAGCTTATTATGAAAGGCAAAAAAAACACTATTTTATTTAAAAGGCCAGGTATAGTCCTGTTACTAAATGAAATCAAATAGTCATACCAGAGAATTGATCTTGGCTATTAAAGATTTATTGACCAGGAAGCCCATGATATACATTATGATAATTTTAGACACCCTCAACCCAGGGTGCCCTCTATATTCGTGTACCTAAAGTGCACAAGAATATACAGGATCCACTTATGAGGCCAATAGTACAGCACAAGGATCTAAAAATTCCCCCGCTCCAACATAAACAGATGGAGCTGGCCGGTGCCCTAATGACATATGGAGTCCATTTGGGAAAATAAGTAAAGGTTCAATAGCCCTTCAGCAAAACAGCCCTTGCATATTACAGGTTAAGGTATTATATTTGCATTTTTGACAGGAACTGACAGCCAGGAACTAGACTTCATATTATATCTGACTAATACTACCAACTTTCTTACATTTTCTTACATAGTTATAAAGGACAGGGTGGAATATCTGGATGTCATGCTTAGCATTACCAGAGACCCCACCAATTTGAATTCTCATCCCTCAGTATATACGCTTCCGACGCTACCATATACATTATGATAGTTCACATCCAGTATATCAAATATATCAAGGGGATCATCATGGTCAGTTTCCATCTCCATCCCAGAATGACATCCAACTAACAGGAGGAAGGAGTGTGAGAACCTTTAGTAGTTATTTCAGGACAGGGGGTATCCTCCTAGGGACATGATATACAATATTTTAACAGGTTAAAAAGAAAAGAACAGGTAGATTCAGACCCATTTTGGGATTTGTTGACAGGTAAGACAGGCTATCCACCTCCCACAATGCAGTAGTGCTGTAATGTACAATTCATACATGACCTTCTCGGTCTATATGGTGTTCTATAAGCACTCAAGTCCCAAGCACTCAAACCTGCTATCTCAAAGCCAGAAACTTGAGCATGCTGTAGCTCAGATAGGCAGCTGCTGTGCATGTTCAAACTCAAATTCAAGTTCAGGCAAGCAGCCGCCACAGCTTACCTGAGCACATTCCACGAGTTTGAGCAAGCTAAGTACAGTAGCATGGGTGAGGGAGTGGAAGTGGTAGTAGTGTGGATTAGGGCACCAGTGGGAAGGAATTTTAGGTTTAGGGAGGTGATTTTAGGCATTTTAGGTTTAGAAAGTGGGAAGGAAGTTTTAGTGTTAGGGAGCATAAAGGTGGACTTAACTTTGGGGAGTGCGAGGGATTTTAGGTTTAAGGAATGGGAAAGGAGTGTCAGTATTTGGGAGCAATAAGGGTGCTTTAGGGTTAACAAGCAAGAAATTGGTCTAAGGGTTAGGGACAGGGAGAGGAAGGGGGTATAGGTTTAGGGA
>NC_056735.1:1596287297-1596297297 GCF_019279795.1 Protopterus annectens | reverse complement strand
TGAATATCTCTCAGGGTGCATGGCTACTGTGTTCAACTCCCATGATCCACATAGTGTCACTGCTTCCATGCCAAACATGTAGACAAATGATGACACCCAGACCAACCTTAACCTGTATGGAAACTGTTATGCCTGTTGCACTACCTGGATGTGATAACACATGCACCATTATAATATGTGTGTTGTTTGTGTCACGGTCCATAGATGTGGACCACATGTAGTCTCATTGTTAGTTCTGTAATATACTGTGCCCACCACTTATTATGCCTCAATATGGTCATAGACAAGGTTGTTGCTAATGGTACTTCTCAGGCTCAACAGCTGGTATGCATCCACAGGCTGCACAATGACAAACACATATATGTTTTTGTAGCTGTACCCCTTCCATATAGCATGTGGACACACAGACTGTCATGCCTGCTCATGTTCTACTACAAGTTATTGAACAATGGTGTTCATCAGGATGGTGGACATCACTGTCCCTCAGATTTATGTCTTCCCTGTCATGGATGACTGTCCATTATGGCAAGCCATAACAGTGGATGATGCAACCAGTGCCATGAATGCAGCTTGATTTGCTCTGGATAATGTGATCTCTGGCTCTGAATATCTCTCAGGGTACATGGCTACTGTGTTCAACACTCATGATCCACATAGTGTCACTGCTTCCATGCCAAACATGTAGGCAAATGATGACACCCTGACTAACCTTAACCTGTATGGAAACTGTTATGTCTGTTGCACAACCTGGATGTGATAACACATGCACCATTATATTATGTGTGTTGTTTGTGTCATGGTCCATAGATGTGGACCACATGCAGTCTCATTGTTAGTTCTGTAATATACTGTGCCCACTACTCCCTCTTCTGTGGTACTGCTGCTGAGTCCTCTTTACCTTGTTTTCCACTGCTAAGTTTTCTGAAATGTCCTACCAAGATGTTTAGCTGCCCATCCAATGGTTTACAGAATGCCATGCTGTAAAGCACTGTACAGACATCAACAATGTTGTTACATACCCCAGGAATGTATTGCTGCTACTACTGATGTACTTAAGCAAGGAAAGCATCCCTTAAGTAAGCTAAACACTATATCCTTGTTGCTATGTATTTCAGTATGTGCATCAGAGTTAAAACATAGCATGAAATTAGCTTCTTAAAGGCAGTAGGGGCATAGGTCAAAAGCATTGTCAGTAATTTTGTATTGTCGACTATAAATATATAGAATGCAGTCTTTATTTATGAATGTCGTCAAACAATGAGTAGTAAACTGAACAAGAAAATGTGGCTTGCAACTTGCAATGTTAAGCCTGTGTAAAAGAACTCTACTGCTCTTGCAGACCTAACGATTAAATATACCAGAAAATGTTACATGCTAAGCAGTCACTAATAAAAGCAATCTAATAACATCACTACAATAGACAAAGTGATGTTCCTGCTAGTAGCAAATCCCAATACTCTATTTAGTACAGAAATGTAAAATTTGTAAAATCTTACCATAATAGTAGATGTCCTTCTCTTCAAGGTTGCAGTATTCCTTACATAAGGAATCACTTGCCAAGGATAGCTCAATGTCCAGCCAGTATACCAAAGCCTTTAGAATTTATAGATGTCATATATCACATGTATGCTCCCCGTGCAAGGTGTAGGGCTTATGCTTATGATGTAAGTAAGTACATACATACCTCAGAACTGAAAAGCCCCAGGAGGAACATAATGTCCCTAGAGACCAGGAGGAGCATGTGCATCCAGAAGGAAGAAAAAAGAAGACTCCCTGGCCAGGACAACATGATGAAGAGGTTGGAGCAGAAGGGGAAGGAGGAAGGGTGGGAGCAACTATTACAAAAGTGGAGAGAAGGACATCTACTGTTATGGTAAGGTTTTACACAACTGTACCATGCCCTTCCATATCACTGTTGCAGTATTCCTTACATAAGGGAGAATACAAAAGCTCAAGAGGAAACCTGGGAGGAAGAAATTACTGAAGATCCCTCTAGAAACCCATGCAGGATAGCCTTGGCAAAGCTTGCATATGCTCTGGAAACAACATAAAACTTGTAATGTTTAGTGAAGGTATGGTCAGAAGTCAAAGCCTAAAGGATGGAATTGGTGTCCAGTACTTTGAAAAAGGCACCAGAAGAAGCAACAGCTCTGGTAGATTGAGCCTTCATAGAAGTGGAAAGACATTTATCATGAAAAGGATAACAAAAAGAAATGGCCTTGGATGGGGGACTACAAATTCACCCCTGGGTGGTACCCATGTCCCTCATGGACAGGGAATGGGATAGCCAGTGTTGATCACAGACCAACTGTCTTCATAAATTCATTTTTGCAAACTACCAAAAAAGAACAAATGGGGATACTTGGGATTAACATAGCTAGGCTTGCAAAAGATCTAGGGCCACTAGCCTAGTAACCTCCTATATGAACCTATAAAGCCAGTAAGAGATGGTTTGTTTAGAAACTTCCAAAATCAAAGACCTGGGATGAAATAAAGCAAACAAAAAAAATGCTCAGATTTGTGAATTGCATTAGATTTATCAAAATAATATCTGAGCTGCCTATGCAAATCCAAGGTCTGAAGAACTTTTTCACTAGCAGACTACGAAGAAGGAAAAAAGTGAAAGTAAATTAGTAGACTGATTAAGAGACAACTCATTGACCACCGTAGAAATAAAAGAAAGATAGAGACACCCTGTACTTCTGAAAAACTAAAAAAAAAAGGAGGAACAGCCATAAGATCCGGAAGCTCAGATACTGACTTAGCTGAAGTAAGGGCCAAAAAAAGAGCAGTCTTCCAAGTACAGTGCTTTGCAAGGAAGCTGAAGCAGTAGGCCCAAAAGGAGCATGAATTCATTTTTCAAAAAAAAATCTGATGTCCCAGGAAGGTGGAATAGACTTCGTAGGAGGGCTCACATTAAGGACGCCTTTAAAAAAATGTTTGACCTGATAACTAGAGGCTAGAGGAGTCAAGAGCAGACAAGCAGAAATAGCTGAGAAGTGTGCTTTAACTAAAGAGTATGCTAATCCAGCATGGAGCAATTCACACAAACAAGAGCGAACAACAGGGATCCCCATTGAAAAGGGATCCCAATTATGAGACAGGCACCAGACAGAAAATCTCCTCCATTTTGATGAATATGATTTCCTGGTAGAGGGTTTCCTGGCCTCCTGCAGAACCCAAAGAACGTACTCAGAAAGCAGATGGCTAACATGGATCAAAACCTATCACCCACTGATATGGCTAAATCCTGCAGTTAGTAAAACAGACCCTGCATATGCCTGAAAATGTATGCTTAGGCTTGTGTCTTCATTTTATATTTCATATTTTAAAGTAGCTACAAAAAAAGATAAATGTGTGTGCCCAGATATCTTCAGGAGGAGTTGTAAGATCAGGTTTCATTTAAATGTATTTTGCTAGACAAAAATAGATTATTCTATTCATATTTCTAGAAATGCAGTCATATAAAAGCAGGCCTTCACAGTTTGCATAAAGTTTCAATGAAGGCACTTTCAATCACTGAAAATAAAGTTTCAATGAAGGCACTTTCAATCAGTGAAAATAACTTTCAGTCAAGAATACTGATAAGAATAGAATGTCCAGTACATTGAGAACAAACAGGTCATCTTCTTTGGATGGTACAAGGCTTAGGAACCAAGGCTAAAGAGGAGTGTAGATTATTAGGAAATACTTCAGACACAGCTAGTTAGTTCTTTTGGAATGGTATGCAGAAAGTTAATTGCAGTGCAGTCCTCAGATGTTTTATATAGACACTTGAGAGTGGGTGTGGAAGTCTCATGTCAAATATCCAGCAATACAGAAAATGAATGATATTCAGGAGAATCAGAATACGAGTGCAGAAGCTATGGACATGATTATCAGAATATGAGTGCAGAAACTACGGAAATAATTATCAACGCTGTTAAATTTTTGAGTACAGAATTTATGGGCAGTATAATGAGTGCAGAAACTATGGGCATTCAGATTTGATTGAGATATTGTTGATATGTACCTTCACGGCATATAATAAAGCATTCTTAACTGAACTAGAGTGTGTGCAGACTTTATCCAGAAAGGTACAAGAAAGTTTGGCCCATAATGGAGAGAATGATACCTGTTTAGCACAAGTTTGGGTAATTAACAGATAAAGACTGTCATTCATGTCTCATTCCAGTTTCTTCCAGTTATTTCCAGTTCATTCCAGTACTCTACAATCATATCTTTTCTTACAATGGTGAGCCAGCATTGTGGGGGGGTAATATTTTCAGTTAAATAAGTCCCAAAACCCCAATGCAGCTTTATTAGCCAGACTATGTGCATCCTACAAAGCAGCAGTATTCCTCCAGAACATTCCTTCAGAAAATCTACAGTAAATACTCAGGGAACTTCAGACTCTCCAAGATGCCAATGTACAGGGCATTATCCGGTTAACAGCAATGTATCAGAACACTTCATCATCTCCAAAGCAGAAGACAAACTTTCAAGTTTCCAGTGTGACGTCACATATCCAAGAAAATCATTACAAGTCAGAGTTTGCAAAAGTTGCAAGATGCCACGCCACCTTAAAGCAATTTCAACTTTCTTTATGTGAGCATTCATTTTGATTGCAATGCATTTTCTACCTAAATCAGACTATAATCTCAGAAGGGTTTAAATGCATTAGCAAATGTAAATGTTATAAATATGTCAAAAAGTGCTTCTACAGTAAAGGCACCAAAAATGTGTGATTTAAAGTTTAAAATTGGGTAAAGCAGTCTAAAAAACTGTGTTCCAAAAATGTTCATTTAAATTTTAATGTTATTAGCCAGGAATGTTCAAACTTTCTAAATGCAAAAAGGTTAAGCAGTCTGTAATAAGTAGGGCAACAGGGGTTCACTATAGAATCCTGAAATACTGAAATCCCGAATTTCAGTATTTCAAAATTCTATAGCCGAAACCTTTAAATACTGAAACCCCATAACCGCAAAATTTAAAATTGCAAACCTACAGTGCAAATACACCACACACATACACACAATCTCCCCCCACAATTAAACAATCCTGCACTACACCCCCATGTGGGGGGCTACTCCCCGCATACCCCCTACTTATATATACTAACTCCGAGATCGTACAATCACACACACAAAGGTAACTCACACATACAGATTTCACAGCCCCTTGCACACACACATCACAGCCAAAACACACACTAATATACACTAAAGCACCTAACCAACACACTCATACGTACTTACCTACACTTACACCTATGCATTCACACACCGCAACACCAGACCTTCGAACTCCATTATTTTGAATTTCATGCTTCTGGTGTTTTGGAATTTCAAGGCTATGGTATTGTAATTTTGAAACACTGAAAGTCAGGATTTCAGTATTTTGAAATTAAAAAGGGAACCTGGCAACAGACACACTGTTTCATGATCCACAGAAAGAGTCGACTATCAGTATGGTTTCAGACTAAAATAACACAAATTCTTGTTTACAGTCTTCAGAAATCAGTGTAAATGCTACAGCGCATATAATTCAAAATACAATGTGAAGGTGCAGTATTGCAGATACAGACGTAAACACAGTCAGTAATTGTAACATGCATATTTTCAGACAAGAGACAAAGCAAACATGTGTAATGTCTCAAGTTCACATTATTTCAAATACAGATCTTCAGAATGCAATAAATTCTACTTTATTGTTTTCAGAAGCCAGTGCAAATATTGCAGTGAGGGGGATAAGAGGGATCAGAGTGCAGATATTGATTGGTTTGATAAACACCAGCATAAATGATATATAAACTTCAGGGTAAAATAAAGAAGAGATGCATACCTTACCTCAAGTCAATGTTATTACTTGTATTTCAGGGCAAAATAAAGAAAAAACACATACCATAGCTTAACTTAGTGCTGTTGCTAGGTCTATGAAAAAAAAGGATTTTCAGCTTATCTATAGAGAGTGTAGCAGTTCAGCATAAAACCAGATCATTCATCTGTCATAGTTTAAGTTTGAAAGAAATTACAATATTTCATTGTTTACAGAAAAGTATTTATGGAATAATGTACTGATTAATGCAGCCAGTTCAATTTCAGTTACAAGTAGACCTCTACAAGAGGACATGATTGCAGCTATATCAGCGTTTGAAGGGTCAAAGGTTACAGCAGTGAGCAGTTCTGAGTATAACAGTTCTGTACTAGGTATGGACGTCATCAGTGTTACATGTTGTTTTAGACCTCAGTAACAAGATTTTATGGAAAAACAAAAATGCTACAGAATGTACAACAGTGCACACAGATGACACTTTCAGAAACAGTATCTTATTCTCAGAAAAGCAAAGAGAGACTGGAAATGGCTAGTAAAAAAAAAAAAAAAAAAACAGTTGTCGCTCATCCAGTCAGGATAAAATAAACGAGTCATTGTGGGTTCTGTTCAAGCAGCTTTATTATGTACAAACACATCAGGATTGAGGCTTGATACCTTTAACTTAGATAAACTTATAAACATACTAGCTATCACACTCATACATGCTCACTCTCTGGCTGCACTCTCAAAATGACAATGAAGCTAGAACTTGCTTGCTATTTATATGCACGTGCTGACCTTGAAACACTTCTTAAAAGTACAACACACACACAATATTCTACAACAGGTAACAGTTTCAGGCTAGCACTAGATTTAAAATTGGCATAATATTTACCATTCTGAAAGCACATGTTATATACTGTATACCAGAAATGACAGTTAAGTTAATACTCAGAATACAGGGTTTACAGTTACAGATCTGGCAATCTGCTAGTGAAAAAGTTCTTCAGACCTTGGACTTGCATAATTGTTGTGTTATTATTTTTGTTTAGCAGACATTAAGACCTTTAAAATTATAGTAGTAAAGTGCTGCAATGCATAAGTAATATCTTGATGCAGACAGCAACAGAAAAGCATTCAAAGATATGAAATGAAGTTTTGCTAGTTTACAGAATATAGAATTTAAAGTCAATGCTACATTTTAAAAGTGACTGCACAGTCAAAAGTTCAGATCCAATGCAAAAAAGGAGTGCAGCATAAATATTATGTGTCATTAAAGCCACAGGTTCAAATCTCATGTTAGGAAATGAAGAAACTTCACATACTTGTATAAAGGACAGATAAGTGAAGTTCCAGACTCATATCAGTTCAATTCTAGTAACAAATGCGCATATATAAATAGTTCAAGATTTTATATTTCATGCAGAAATTGCAGTTTACAAAGCACACCAGAGTCATGCACTTATGTAGCTGAGTTATCAGACTGCAGGCCAGCTCAGCAAGCTGAATTAAAGACAATACCATATGCTGTAAAACAGTATGGTAAAGATCAGTTTAATATTATTAGTGGCAGTTTTATGCAGTGACAGTTCTTACTATTTATCAAAGAAAATTCTCAACAGTAATGATAAATCCTTGCAGCATGCAGTAGTACTGAAAGAGTTAAATGACATAGTATAAAATAACATTATACATAATTCATGTTAGACAGTGGGTGAAGGCCTGTACACTGAAGAACTTATTTTGTAAATCATGATCTGATGGTCACAGAGTAAGCATAAAAAAATCAGCAGTTGAGATTAATTTCATAAAGGTACAGAAATGCAGAAATCCAAATATTAATACACTTTCAAATTACAACTTTAGTTTCATTTGAGATTATGAAAGAAAACAAAAACAATGGCGCCGAGGTTTCCATTTGTTTCATAATGAAGTTTCACTGTAGTACATTAGCAGTTCAATTACAGACTCACAGAATTTATTTATTAATAATCTATGTTTATTTCACTATAGTATATTATCAGTTTGCTTGCAGACTTACAAGAGTTTATTCACAGCATATGTTTATTTGGGTCTATATTAGAACACCGAACTTTCAAAATTTCGAGTGTTCTAATATTGACCCGTTTTCAGCGAACACTGAAAATATCAAAGAAACAGAAAACCGTTTTTTTTCCTAGGGAAAGAATTTGGTTGTCTGTTTCTGTTGCTTTGGTATTTTCAGCCCTGTGGTGGAAAGTTACTGGTCGGGTTCAGGTAAGTGTATGATTGTGTGGATGTGAGGGTTAGGGTGGGGTAAGTGAATTAGGGTTAGGGCGCAGATGAGGTGACTGTGCGATAGTGACAGACCTTAGGGTTATGGTTTGGGTTAAGGTAAGTGGATAGTTAGTGGTGTATGTATAGTTTAGTGTAGGGTTAGGTGTAAGAGTTTAGGTGTATGTGTGTGGATTGCTGTTTGTTTGGTGTGATTGTGTTGTGTGTATGTGTTTTGGAACAGCAAATTTTTTCCCTAGGAAAAAATTCACTGTTCTGTATGTTCGATGTTTTAAATTTTCGATTAATAAGGTTTGATATTAGAACACTTGAAAATTTTGAAAGTTCGGTGTTCTAATATAGACTCATTCATTTCATGCAGAAAAAATGTAAATAAAGTCAGGGCTACAAGCAATCCTATCTATTTAGAATTGTTAAAGCTGCAAATGTTATTTTAAAGATCTAATGCTGCTTTTTTGTACTTTGCAAATATTCCTACAAAAAGAGATGCTGTCAGTTTTGGATATTTGAACAGTTTTAAATAGCATCAAGAAAAATGCTATGTCAGCCACATAGCCTTGCATGGGAGATTGAAAGGGGGGTTGAATGGCCTAAGTTTTAAAGAAAAGGACATCTGAGCATTGTGGCAACCCTTCCAATACCACAGCAGTGACTGGAACAATGTAGAGGAAGGCCTAAACTTGGCAAGAGATGTGGTGGAGAAGTCAATTATCTACAAAAAGACTACCATCAAAGCCAGAAGTAAAAATATATATTTTTTTCAATGTTTGTTTAAATATGTTTAAGTTATCTAAGCAAAAGTATTCTTTAGCGTTAAAATGTGTATACAACAAATGTGCATTTATGCATAAAAGGGTTAAAACAAGTATGCAAATGGTTTAATGTTTTCAGACAATTGTATAATAGTACTAGATTTCAGTTTATGTTTTTATCTGTGTTCACATAAAACAAACAGAATAGTTTAGTTTCCAGAATACATTTGCCAGATTTCAGTTTATGCTTTTATCGGTGTTCAGGTAACACTGACAGAGAAGGTATTCCTTTAGTATCAGTTTAGTAAGTTTAGTTTCCAGAATATAACATTTATACATAGCTATTTAGATGTTCAGTATAAATATGTATCATTTTAATCTAAATTGTAGCCATGTTTCAGAGTGTCCAAAAATCACGACAATAGATCCAATTCCAGTAATTTATTGCACACAAGTTACTGACCCTAGCGCCTCGGCCTTCGCCTTCCAAGGGAATACAATCAACTAACATTCCAACATCTTATATATATCTATCAATAAAATAATTCAATTAAATAATTCAATTATACAATAATATAATTATACAATTCATTATAAAAAAACTTTCCAATTGCAATCTGAGTTCATACCTCTAGGTGTCATAGTATCATACTTTAGTATAAAAACTGTTTCTTTATACAATAATGTAGATTTTACTTTTTCTTCACATATATTTATACTCAGACTTTCTAAAACTGTAGCTAACAGATCTTTAGGATCACTATTATGAAACTCCTTAAAATGTACAGCAACAGGACTATCCATTTTTTTATGTTTTATATCCCTTAAATGCTCCTGAAGCCGAGTTTTAAAAGCCCTTTTACTTTCACCCACATAAAACATATCACAAGGGCATTTTAATGCATATACAATTTTTTCACTGTGACATGAAAAATGTCCTTTAGGATAAAATCTCTTATTATTAATTCTATCAAATGTTCTATTCACATATTTACAAGAAATACATCTGTTACATGGATATGTCCCACATAACTTAACATTCACCTGTGTATTTAAATTTACCTGTGGAGTAAAAAAGGCTGCATGAACTAGCATATCCTTAAGATTTCTCCCCCTCTTAAAAGAGAAAGTCACTTTTTTTGGAAAAATTAATGCTAAATTCTTATATTTAAACAAAATGA
>NC_056735.1:1596276862-1596286797 GCF_019279795.1 Protopterus annectens | reverse complement strand
GTAGGGCAACAGGGGTTCACTATAGAATCCTGAAATACTGAAATCCGAATTTCAGTATTTCAAAATTCTATAGCCGAAACCTTTAAATACTGAAACCCCATAACCGCAAAATTTAAAATTGCAAACCTACAGTGCAAATACACCACACACATACACACAATCTCCCCCCACAATTAAACAATCCTGCACTACACCCCCATGTGGGGGGCTACTCCCCGCACACCCCCTACTTATATATACTAACTCCGAGATCGTACAATCACACACACACAAAGGTAACTCACACATACAGATTTCACAGCCCCTTGCACACACACATCACAGCCAAAACACACACTAATATACACTAAAGCACCTAGCCAACACACTTATACGTACTTACCTACACTTACACCTATGCATTCACACACCGCAACACCAGACCTTCGAACGCCATTATTTTGAATTTTGTGCTTCTGGTGTTTTGGAATTTCAAGGCTATGGTATTGTAATTTTGAAACACTGAAAGTCAGGATTTCAGTATTTTGAAATTAAAAAGGGAACCCGGCAACAGACACACTGTTTCATGATCTACAGAAAGAGTCGACTATCAGTATGGTTTCAGACTAAAATAACACAAATTCTTGTTTACAGTCTTCAGAAATCAGTGTAAATGCTACAGCGCATATAATTCAAAATACAATGTGAAGGTGCGGTATTGCAGATACAGACGTAAACACAGTCAGTAATTGTAACATGCATATTTTCAGACAAGAGACAAAGCAAACATGTGTAATGTCTCAAGTTCACGTTATTTCAAATACAGATCTTCAGAATGCAATAAATTCTAGTTTATTGTTTTCAGAAGCCAGTGCAAATATTGCAGTGAGGGGGATAAGAGGGATCAGAGTGCAGATATTGATTGGTTTGATAAACACCAGCATAAATGATATATAAACTTCAGGGTAAAATAAAGAAGAGATGCATACCTTACCTCAAGTCAATGTTATTACTTGTATTTCAGGGCAAAATAAAGAAAAAACACATACCATAGCTTAACTTAGTGCTGTTGCTAGGTCTATGAAAAAAAAGGATTTTCAGCTTATCTATAGAGAGTGTAGCAGTTCAGCATAAAACCAGATCATTCATCTGTCATAGTTTAAGTTTGAAATAAATTACAATATTTCATTGTTTATAGAAAAGTATTTATGGAATAATGTACTGATTAATGCAGCCAGTTCAATTTCAGTTACAAGTAGACCTCTACAAGAGGACATGATTGCAGCTATATCAGCATTTGAAGGGTCAAAGGTTACAGCAGTGAGCAGTTCTGAGTATAACAGTTCTGTACTAGGTATGGACGTCATCAGTGTTACATGTTGTTTTAGACCTCAGTAACAAGATTTTATGGAAAAACAAAAATGCTACAGAATGTACAACAGTGCACACAGATGACACTTTCAGAAACAGTATCTTATTCTCAGAAAAGCAAAGAGAGACTGGAAATGGCTAGTAAAAAAAAAAAAAAAAAAAAAAACAGTTGTCGCTCATCCAGTCAGGATAAAATAGACGATTCATTGTGGGTTCTGTTCAAGCAGCTTTATTATGTACAAACACATCAGGATTGAGGCTTGATAACTTTAACTTAGATAAACTTATAAACATACTAGCTATCACACTCATACATGCTCACTCTCTGGCTGCACTCTCAAAATGACAATGAAGCTAGAACTTGCTTGCTATTTATATGCACGTGCTGACCTTGAAACACTTCTTAAAAGTACAACACACACACAATATTCTACAACAGGTAACAGTTTCAGGCTAGCACTAGATTTAAAATTGGCATACGTATTTACCATTCTGAAAGCACATGTTATATACTGTATACCAGAAATGACAGTTAAGTTAATACTCAGAATACAGGGTTTACAGTTACAGATCTGGCAATCTGCTAGTGAAAAAGTTCTTCAGACCTTGGATTTGCATAATTGTTGTGTTATTATTTTTGTTTAGCAGACATTAAGACCTTTAAAATTATAGTAGTAAAGTGCTGCAATGCATAAGTAATATCTTGATGCAGACAGCAACAGAAAAGCATTCAAAGATATGAAATGAAGTTTTGCTAGTTTACAGAATATAGAATTTAAAGTCAATGCTACATTTTAAAAGTGACTGCACAGTCAAAAGTTCAGATCCAATGCAAAAAAGGAGTGCAGCATAAATATTATGTGTCATTAAAGCCACAGGTTCAAATCTCATGTTAGGAAATGAAGAAACTTCACATACTTGTATAAAGGACAGATAAGTGAAGTTCCAGACTCATATCAGTTCAATTCTAGTAACAAATGCGCATATATAAATAGTTCAAGATTTTATATTTCATGCAGAAATTGCAGTTTACAAAGCACACCAGAGTCATGCACTTATGTAGCTGAGTTATCAGACTGCAGGCCAGCTCAGCAAGCTGAATTAAAGACAATACCATATGCTGTAAAACAGTATGGTAAAGATCAGTTTAATATTATTAGTGGCAGTTTAATGCAGTGACAGTTCTTACTATTTATCAAAGAAAATTCTCAACAGTAATGATAAATCCTTTCAGCATGCAGTAGTACTGAAAGAGTTAAATGACATAGTATAAAATAACATTATACATAATTCATGTTAGACAGTGGGTGAAGGCCTGTACACTGAAGAACTTATTTTGTAAATCATGATCTGATGGTCACAGAGCAAGCATAAAAAAATCAGCAGTTGAGATTAATTTCATAAAGGTACAGAAATGCGGAAATCCAAATATTAATACACTTTCAAATTACAACTTTAGTTTCATTTGAGATTATGACAGAAAACAAAAACAATGGTGCCGAGGTTTCCATTTGTTTCATAATGAAGTTTCACTGTAGTACATTAGCAGTTCAATTACAGACTCACAGAATTTATTTATTAATAATCTATGTTTATTTCACTATAGTATATTATCAGTTTGCTTACAGACTTACAAGAGTTTATTCACAGCATATGTTTATTTGGGTCTATATTAGAACACCGAACTTTCAAAATTTCGAGTGTTCTAATATTGACCCGTTTTCAGCGAACACTGAAAATATCGAAGAAACAGAAAACCGATTTTTTTTCCTCGGGAAAGAATTTGGTTGTCTGTTTCTGTTGTTTTGGTATTTTCAGCCCTGTGGTGGAAAGTTACTGGTCGGGTTCAGGTAAGTGTATGATTGTGTGGATGTGAGGGTTAGGGTGGGGTAAGTGAATTAGGGTTAGGGCGCAGATGAGGTGACTGTGCAATAGTGACAGACCTTAGGGTTATGGTTTGGGTTAAGGTAAGTGGATAGTTAGTGGTGTATGTATAGTTTAGTGTAGGGTTAGGTGTAAGAGTTTAGGTGTATGTGTGTGGATTGCTGTTTGTTTGGTGTGATTGTGTTGTGTGTATGTGTTTTGGAACAGCAAATTATTTCCCTAGGAAAAAATTCACTGTTCTGTATGTTCGATGTTTTAAATTTTCGATTAATAAGGTTTGATATTAGAACACTCGAAATTTTGAAAGTTCGGTGTTCTAATACAGACTCATTCATTTCATGCAGAAAAAATGTAAATAAAGTCAGGGCTACAAGCAATCCTATCTATTTAGAATTGTTAAAGCTGCAAATGTTATTTTAAAGATCGAATGCTGCTTTTTTGTACTTTGCAAATATTCCTACAAAAAGAGATGCTGTCAGTTTTAGATATTTGAACTGTTTTAAATAGCATCAAGAAAAATGCTATGTCAGCCACATAGCCTTGCATGGGAGATTGAAAGGGGGGTTGAATGGCCTAAGTTTAAAAGAAAAGGGCAACTGAACATTGTGGCAACCCTTCCAATACCACAGCAGTGACTGGGACAATGTAGAGGAAGGCCTAAACTTGGCAAGAGATGTGGTGGAGAAGTCAATTATCTACAAAAAGACTACCATCAAAGCCAGAAGTAAAAATATATATTTTTTTCAATGTTTGTTTAAATATGTTTAAGTTATCTAAGCAAAAGTATTCTTTAGCATTAAAATGTGTATACAACAAATGTGCATTTATGCATAAAAGGGTTAAAACAAGTATGCAAATGGTTTAATGTTTTCAGACAATTGTATAATAGTACTAGATTTCAGTTTATGTTTTTATCTGTGTTCACATAATACAAACAGAATAGTTTAGTTTCCAGAATACATTTGCCAGATTTCAGTTTATGCTTTTATCGGTGTTCAGGTAACACTGACAGAGAAGGTATTCCTTTAGTATCAGTTTAGTAAGTTTAGTTTCCAGAATATAACATTTATACATAGCTATTTAGATGTTCAGTATAAATATGTATCATTTTAATCTAAATTGTAGCCATGTTTCAGAGTGTCCCCGGGATTCATGAAGCTCAAAGCAAGGACAACGTTAGCCTTGCACCGACCATGCGGCATAGAGATGGTGCAGCAGCACCACATGCATATTAATGAAGGCGCGCTGCCACAATGGCCACATGCATAGGAAACGTGCGTGAGTGCAGGGGGCGTGTCCAAGCTCTGCATGGAGGCATGAACATGTCGGCTGCATATGCGCAACCTAAAATGCTGACTAGTACAGTGTGCCTCTAATAGTAATCACTCCTGTCAGTGTCCATGGATACTGAAATGTATGCAAAGCATACAAGACAGGGTTGCAAACACCAAAATAAAAGGTAAACACAAAGGCACGTAGCTGAATATCGAGTCCCCGTCCCTCGAACAAATTACATTTAAAACTCCCTGCCTGTATTCCATTGTAGTGTCGATAGTTATACCAAGTGGAAGTGAAACGCAGCTTGTTATCGCACTGCAGCCATTTGCTAAGCCTAGCCCAATGGTTATGGTTACCACCTGTCCCACATTGTGAGGGACAGTCCCCCCTCTGGGCAGTTGTGTCCATACCAAAACCATTATAAATGTCTAATGTTCTGCGATTGTAGGACATAATTATGTCCCATATTTTATGTAATAGTCCCATACAATACTTATGTCCATATGTAAAATACCTAAATGATACAAGAAACAGAATAAGCAACTAAACGAAACAGAATAAGCAACTAAACTGCTACAACAATAAGCTTACATTTAGGCATAAAAATAAAGTACTATCCTTTGTACTGACCATGGGTATGTGTTGGCCTGTAAAATCTGATGTGTGTCCCAAAAATGTCCCACTTTGGTCATATGAAAAGGTGGCAACCCTACCAATGGTCAGAGCATTCGCTCAATATCTGCCCATTCGTGGTCCAAGACGTGCTTGTCAGGATGGCCCAAAGATGAATGGGTATTACCCGGGTCTACCTACCATGTCATGAAAGATAAGTATTTGCGTGTACCTATGTGTGTGAAGTACAGCATGTGGAAGATCAAAAATGTTAGGGTAGTCCTCACAACCATATTGGTACCAGATATATGTAGTGTACACAATGTGCCCTGTCAACTGTGCCATGAGCCATCAACCAAAGAAAGGATGGATGGTGTGTGTGGAATATGGGGGGTGGGTGGTGACGGGTAATGTAATAATTTGCCAAGGGGAGACTGGGTTGGATGCACACTATGTGAACTGGAGGTGTACGAGGGAGCAGTGGGTGAATCAGAAAGAATACTAAAGAACAAACATTCACATCTGCAATACAACCTGACAGGCCATACTGTAGAACACGATCTCACAAACATATGAACATAAAAATGTGCGATACACACGTACAGAAATGTTACCGGCACATACCCACATAATGGTCTGGCCAGAACTGAGCCATCCAACCCCAACACACCTGGATACATAATTGAATGCCCATCATCCCCTCCACAGTACACCACTCCCTCTTCCTGAACATCCACCAAAACCACCCATACTCGGGCTGCTAGCTTGGCGCAGTTATATCTGCACATAATGACCCCTACTAATATCTAGTAGGCAGTCTCACCCTAGGCAGTCTCAGGATTGCAAGCTATTTATTCCTTGTATGTATAGCCCTACCTCATTTTTGTAAATCCAAAAAAATTGAGGTTATTGGTCCCAAAATTTTTGGATATCCCTCATGGGATAAGTATCTGTTCTAAAGATTACAGTTGGTGTCACAACACAATGTCCAGTCCCATAGACATCTGGACACAAGTTGTATGAGCAGTAGTTGTCCACAACCCTGCTCAGCCTCCAGCCGGTCCTGCAGAACCTATGACCCGGGATTAAACACTTGACCATGATGCAAGTCTCCCCATGTGCATTATCGGGAATATATACCTTTCACATTCGCATAATGGCAGTCGGATATAGGGTGATTAAGGTAATTTAAAGCCAACATAAGTAGAGTTACCACCTGCCTCACTTTGCAAGGGACAGTCCCTTCTTGGGCAGTTTTGTCCTGACCAAAAATAATAAAATGGCAAATGTCCTGAGAGTGCAGGAAATAATTGTGTCCCATATTTCATGTAACAGTTGCATAAAATTGTTATTTCTGTATGTAAAATACGTAAATGTTACAAGAAACAGAATAAGCAACTAAACTGCTACAAGAATAAGTTTTCATTTAGGCAGAAAAGTAAAGTTCTAATCTTTGTACTGACCATGGGTATGTGTTGACCTGTAAAATCTGATGTGTGTCCCAAAATTGGCCATTTGAAAAGGTGGCAACCCTAGACATAAGCAGGTATGCAAGCGTGTGTGCGCAACGGTAAGTGGCGGTGATTCAACAGGATGGGAATTGTAAATAAGCATGTAGGTGTATATGCATGTGTATGTACAGACTGATATATTTATATATATATATATATGTAGATATATATAGATATGAAGAATGAACATGGTCACAATATAGCAGTCATAATGAATGTTTAAGGAAACAGTAGCGGAACCCCCCCCATAACATATTGTGCTGTTATATCAGGTTGGACAGAGGTGAGCACACCTCTGCATCCCCAACTGCAGGTAGGACGCTAAAAGTAGAACTAACTATGTCCCCATGCTAAGTCCGACTTTCAACTAGGTACAGGGCAGTCCTGGTCCCCAGTCGGACAAGCCTAAACCCAGATGACCACATGAATACACTGACAATCAAATAGACATATGTGCCAGGACTATAGGCTTTGGAGGTCTGAATATACTATGAGTGAGTCAACATGCGGCACAGGGCCAGAGCAGTAGGGAATGGTGCATGTGTAGTAGTGTGGTTTTCCCAACAGGAAAATGGATGCCTGCTGTGTTAGTGAAGTGTTGAGGCATGTGTTCGGGTAACTATGAACCATGGGTATACATATAAATGAAGCAGAACACCAATAGTGTAGTGGTCAGAGCATCCGACTATCGAACAGATGTTGCCGGTTCGACTGCAGCACACACCATTTATGATGCGTAATCCAAATATGAGCATATCTTGCTAATTTTATGCTGTATAATGATATAATACCAATGAAATGTGAACTGGGGTGACGTATCACAGTAAGAATGTACAAGGATATTGCGTGACGTGAATCGGCAGTTAAACGGGAAACCGCAGCTGAAAATTATACTCACCCTTTGTCCAATGGCCCTTGTTCCGCCCAGCAACACAATATACCGCGTCGGCCAGGCCTGACGCCAGGGCCCTACACATCACAATCAATGTGATTTACCACTAAGCCATGGCAGTTATACCTAACGTCGATGTTATCACAAACATAGCAGACAGCACAGTCATTCAACAGTATGATCAAAGTAATTAAACCATTTAGATGTGTATGCATGCATACGCACACATGTATATATATACATATAGGGTAACCACCTGTCACACTTTGCAAGGGACAGTCCCTCTTTGGACAGTTGTGTCCTGTACACTTAGTGTCAAATGGCAGATGTCCTGAGATTTAATGACAAAAATATGTCCTATATTTATGTAATAGTCACATAAAACAGTTATTCTGTATCTGAAACACCTAAATGTCATAAGAAGCTGAATAAGCAACTAAAATGGTACAAGAATAAGCTGTCAATTAGGCATAAAAGTAAAGTACTCTCCTTTGTACTGACCGTGGGCATGTGTCGGCCTGTAAAATCTGATGTGTGTCCCGAAGATGTCCCACTTTGGCTATCTGAAAAAGTGGCAACCTTACCAATGGTCAGAGCATTCGCTCAATATCTGCCCATTCGCGGTCCAGGTCGTCCCTGTCTGGATGGGCCAAAGATGAATGGGTATTACCCGCATCTACCTACCATGTCATGAAAGATAGCTATTTGCATGTACCTATGTGCGTGAAGTACAGCATGTGGAAGATCAAATATGCCAGGGTTGTCCTCATAACTGTATTGGTACCAGAGATATGTAGAGTATGCAAGGTGTTCTGTTGTCTGTGCCATGGACCATCGATCAGAGAAGGGATGGATGGTGTGTGCGGAATATGGGGGTGGGGGGTGACGGGTAATGGAGTTGTACGAGGGAGCAGTGGGTGAATCAGAAAGGAAACCAAAGAACAAACATTCACATTCACAATACAACCTGACAGGCCATACTGCAGAACACAATCCCACAAACATATGAACATTAAAATGTGTGATAGACATGTACAGAAACATTACCGGCTCACGCACACATAATGGTCTGGCCTGAACTGAGCCATCCAACCACAACACACCTGGATACATAATTGAATACCCATCATCCACTCCACAGCACACCCCCCACTTGCTGAATGTCCACCAAAAACACCCAGACACAGGCTGCTAGCTTGGCACAGCCATATGTGCACATAGTGAGCCCTACCCACATGTAGTAGGCAGTTGCACCCAAGGCAGTCTCAGGCATGCAAACTAGGTATCCCATGCATGCATAACCCTACCACATTTTCAAATAGCCAGCTGAATGAGGTCTGTCATTTACAATTTTTGGACATCCCTCATGGGATAAGTGTCTGTTCTCAAGATTAGACTTTGTGGCATAACACGATGTCCACCCCTTTGACATCCGGGCATTAGGGCTACCATCTTTCCCATTTTGCGAGGGACTGTCCCTCCTTGGCCAGTTGTGTCCTGTATAAAAATTGGAAAAATGGCAAATGACCTGAGATATTAGGACAAACATATTTCCTATATTTTAATGTAATAGTTGCATAAAACAGTTATTCTGTTTCTGAAAAACCTAAATGTTATAAGTAACAGAATAAGCAACTAAAGTTCTACAAGAATAAGCATTTATGTAGGCAAAACAGTGAAGTTCTGTCTCATGAAATGGCTGTGGGTATGTTTTGCCTTACAAACTCTGACATTTGTGCAAAATATGTCCCACTGTGGGCATTTGAAAAGGTGGCAACCCTAACAGGCACAACTTAGATTAGCAGTACCTGAGGACAACCCTGCTCAGCCTCCAGCCAGTCCTGCAGAAACTACGACCCGGGATTAAACACCTGACCATGATGCACATCTTCCCACATGCATTATCGGGAATAAATACCTTTCACATGTTCCCATGAAGCTTCCACATCTGAAAGTCAGAAATAGGGTGATTATGGCACCGCAGGTATGCGCGATGGTAACTTGTGGTCATTTAACAGTATGGGAAATGTAAAAATGCATGTAGGTGTATATGCATGTGAATGTACAGACAGACAGATATATATATATATATATATATATATATATATATATATATATATATATATATATATATATCTATATATATATATATATATATATATATCCATGAAGAATGAACATGGACACAATAAAGCAGTCCTAACGAATGTAAAGGAAACAGCAGCAGAACCCCCCTCATAGTATGTAGTGCTGTCATATCAATCCGACCAGAGGTGAGCAAACCTCCGGCATCCCAAACCACAAATGGGACACTAATAGTGGAACTAGCTGTGTGCACGTGCTAAGTCTAACTTTCAAACAGGTACAGGGCAATCCCACTCACCATTCAGACAAGCCAAACCGGAAGA
>NC_056735.1:1595874362-1595919362 GCF_019279795.1 Protopterus annectens | reverse complement strand
TTTTTAGGAGGGCTCAGAACATTATCATGGACACTACCTACCCACAACACAAACTTTTTATGCTGCTACCATCAGGGAGGCATTGTAAGAGCATGGCTGCCAGAACAACCAGGCTGAAAGACACTTTTATACCTCAAGCTATTAGACTGTTAAATAAAACTCACATACTATATTTCCTTTCAGTATTGTAGATTGGTTTACATTTGGGGTAAACAAGTTTTTTTCTGCACAAATGCATTCTTTGGCACAGTTATATATATTTACTGATATTGGTATTTATAATATTGTCTATCTGGTGTCTTAGATTACTTCTTCTTGTTAATTGTCATTTTTATAGGTTGCTGAAGAATTTGCAGAATAAGAATTTCATTGAACTTTTACAAATGACAATAAATGTGAATTGAATTGAATATATATATATATATATATATATATATATATATATATATACATACATACAATCCTGTCTTTCATTTTGCTACTTAGTAATGTGTACTGATTTGTTTGCATACATCATGAAAGCAACAAAGCCCGACAGGGTGGTAGTGATCAGGGAATTAACATATGCTTAGGGGGTGTTGTGTGGCTCGAAGCCACTGGCATAAGGCATTTTCACCTCCAGAAGTAACACCCACCCTGTTGGGCATTATTGTGCTTAGAGAATGGGATATCTGTGAACTTGTTTTGCATTTGCTTTTTTATTACTAAATACTTTTTTAAAAATATTTTGTATTTAATATATTTATTTATTTATTGGCATTTGTTTACTGGGAAAGTCCACTGGGCCGAGAAGAACCCATTTTCAGTGGAGGACTGTGGAGAAAAGCTCCACAAAGTCAGTTAGTATAATAGTGCATATAATGTGGAACAGTTCATATTAAGACGAAGCATAGCAGTAATAAGCAGTATAAACATGATAAGATAGTTTTTAAAACATCGGTGTTACACAGAAATAATATAAAACACAGGCAGTTCAGAGAAATAGATAAAAGGTACATATTATGGTTTGAGCAGTGTTAGGTATATTAGAAGAGAGGCTAGTGAGATTCTGAGATGGATACTATGAGCGTAAAAACTAAGTAGTATTAGGTAGAATTAGGATAAATTTCTAATGGTGTGTGTGTGTGTGTGTGTGCGTGTGTGTGTGTGTGTGTGTGTGTGTGTGTGTGTGTGTGTGTGTGTGTGTGTGTGTGTGTGTGTGTGTGTGTGTGTGTGTGTGTGTGTGTGTGTGTGTGTGTGTGTGTGTGTGTGTGTGTGTGTTTGTGTGTATAAATATATATATATATATATATATATATATATATACATATCTTAGAGGTAGGGAGAGATTAGTAGGAAGAGTGGAGAATATGAAAAGGAGATATGATTTTAGTAAAAGGAGTCAAGTTTTAGGAAGATGGAAGTAGAGAATAAGAAGGTGATATAATACAAGTAAGAGAAGTCAAGTTTTGGGAAGATGGAGGTTACAGCATCTACAGTGACAGAGAGTGGAGAGATGTTGCTTCAGATATATTTTGAAGGAGCAGATGTTACTGGTACTCCTTATAGCTAATGGAAGTGCATTCCATAGTTTGGCAATCAAGGAGTAGAGCATTTGACTTGCTGAGAGTTTTGGTTTGTTAACTTGCAGGACAAATTGGTTTTCGGATCTGAGTGATCTCTTTGGGTGGTAGTGAGTTAGGGTGGAAGATAGGGCTGGGAAGTCTGAAAGATTGTAAATAATTTTGTGTGCTATGGTTAATTGTAGGTTAGGTGATGTGGGAGTTTGAGCCAACTGAGTAATTGTAAGGATGAGCTGTGATGGGATGAATATTTGGCATTGGTTGTGAACTTGGCAACTTTATTGTAACTGGAATTTAGCTTATTTTTTAGGGATGCCTGGATATTGATAAGAAGTGGAGTGCCATATAGAAGTGAAAGGAGGAGAATGTTTAGGGCAAGGGTTTGTTTAGTAGAGGAGTTAGGAAAATTGTTATTTCTATAGAGGGAGCCTAATTCTTGGTGTGTCTTTCTGATAGAGTTACGGACATGGAGGTCAATAGTAAGGTTTTCAGTCAATATGACTCCCAGTAATTTTGTATGTGGGAACTGCATCTATGGTAGTCTTGTTTTGAGTCTATATATAAAATCTATCTTATTTATGGAAGTACTTTTCTTTGGAGTAAATAACAGCAGTTTGTTGTTTTTTCTGGAGGAGGGTTTAGAGAAAGGTGGTTATATGTTATCCAGGTTTCAGTAGAAATAAAAGCATTTTGGGTAGTATGCAGAAGTTTGGCAATAGAGTTAACAGAGCAGATAATGGTAGAGTCATCTGCATACTGTCCTACTGTTCCATTAATAAGATTGAAGTAGAAGTTGTTAATAAAAACACTAAAGAGGAGAAGGACCTAAGATGGAACCATGGGGGCACCTCTGGATGCTTCAAGGAAAGGAGAGAAAGAGATGTGCCATTTAGTAGATTGTTGCATATTATTTAGGTACTTGGTAAACCAATCTAGGGTTGAGGGGGGGTGTCTAAGTTAGAGAGCTTAATACGTAGCAGAAGGTGGGAGGTAGTATAGAAGGCTTTAGACAGGTCAAGAAAGAGTGAGGATACAATTTTGCCAGTATCATGAGCTTGATTGACTGCATCCATGAATGATATTAGTGCAGTAGTTGTGCTGTGGCCTGGTCTGAAGCCATGCTGAGTGGGGGACAGACGCTGAGTTTGAAGTAGATAGCTAAGAAGTTGATTATGGATACATTTTTCCCATGATTTTAGAAAGAGAGAAGAGAATAGCAATAGGTCTAAATTTTGAAATAGAATGTGAGCTTTTTTCCAGACAGTAGGTACACAGGCCTCCTGGATAGATCTGTTGATGTAAATGCTTTTCCAGATAGTAGGTACACACAGATAGTAGGTACAAAGGCCTCCTGGATAGATCTGTTGATGTAAATGCTTTGCCAGATAGCTGGATAGATCTGTTGATGTAAATGCTTTTCCAGATAGTAGTTCCAGATAGTAGGTACACAGGCCTCCTGGATAGATCTGTTGATGTAAATGCTTTTCCAGATAGTAGGTACACAGGCCTCCTGGATAGATCTGTTGATGTAAATGCTTTTTGCCTCCTGGATAGATCTGTTGATGTAAATGCTTTCAGACAGTAGGAACACAGGCCTCCGATAGATCTGTTGATGTAAATGCTTTGATCTGTTGATGTAAATGCTTTTCCAGACAGTAGGTACACAGGCCTCCTGGATAGATCTGTTGATGTAAATGCTTTTCCAGATAGTAGGTACACAGGCCTCCTGGATAGATCTGTTGATGTAAATGCTTTTCCAGATAGTAGGTACGCAGGCCTCCTGGATAGATCTGTTGATGTAAATGCTGACAGCATAGGCAATGGCTTTTGCAGAAATTTGAAGGTATTCTGGGGGTAAGTAGTCAGGAGCACTGGTGCCTGCTTTCAGTTTGATAAGCAGTTTTTTGATAGTAGCGGTAGGTATAGACTAGAAGGAAAAGGTGGGTGGGAGGGAGATAGTTGTATTTTCTGAAGTGAGCTTTGGTGGAAGAGAGTTAGTGCGACTACTGATTTGAGGAAAGGTTGCAGTGAGGGTCTATATTATATGAATGAAACTTCATAATATTGAACGGTCTGAAGAGAGAAAATGCCAGACCTCAAAGTGCTTCTTCTGTGATCGCAGTAGAGTGAAGGTTGGAATATTTACCCTTTCCCCACTGTAGTGCATTCTTGGAGTTGGTATATATATTTAGTGGGAGGTGTGGGGGGCACAGCCCCCACAATATGCAGTTTGACATCCAGCATTTTCGCTCTTTAGAGCGTTCGGTGTTATGAACTTTCGTTCATATAATATAGACCCTGCTGTGAGACTTGATACCGTATTGACAAAATGTGTGTTGAAGAGGGAGGCTATCTCACTAGGTGTTTTATCTGGATATGTACAGGGGATATTTTGGTACAAGGGTTTAGCAGAGATGAAACAGTTACAAAAATATTTGAGGTTTTGCTTATAATTCTTTTGGAGGCCAAGATAGTGGGTTTCCTGTCTTTGCTGACTTGCCATTTTGCTTGATTGTGAAGCTGTTTGAATTGTAGGAGGTCAGAGGGATTTTTGGTGCTATGCCATTTTTTTCCAAGCTTTCTCCCTATCTATCATGATTTGTTTGGTAGATCTTGAGAGCCATGCAGCATGATCAGTTTTTACTCTTGTGTGTCTTATTAGGGTGAGGCTATTTAGGATGTTTAAAAAAGTAGAATTGAAGAACTCTATGGCTTTATCAATCGGAATGACTTTTAGTAAGTTCTACATGATTTTTGTCAAGATTTCACTTAGGGTTGTAGGGCTGAAATTAAGTAGGTTTCTTGTATATTTATATTAATGCTGACATGGTGTTGGGGTGTTTAAATGTAAAATATAGGCTGGGAGGTGGTCAATGATGCCATAGGAAAGTAGGCCTGCCATGGAAATTTTGGTTGAGTCAGATACTAATCCAGTCAAGGATTGAGCCACCATCTTTGTTTTTGTTGGGTCTGGTTATGTTTGTGATTAGTAAAGCAAAACCATGCAGATGAAATTGCTAGTATATTTACAAGAAAACACTCAGAAAAGCAATTCACTGGGTCCACACCATAAGCTCTGTACCTCCACAGGAATAACAGGACCAGAATTTTTATGAACACACTTTATTCCAAACACAAAGAAAGTTAAGCGCTTTCATCTCCTACACCAAAACAGAGACTTCTTCAGAACTAAGTTATTCTTCCCATAAGCACCTCTTATGTAATTTGTGTCATTTACATTCTAGTTAATTAATTAGACAATTTACAAATGAAAAATGATATACTTAAAGTGATCCACACTGCTCCATAAACTGACAATTTAAAACAGTTATGGTAAAAGTATAAAATGTTTCAGCTTTGAGAACAATACTATATTACATCAAGAGCTGTCTTTTTTAACATTGGATTCAAAGGAATGTTCTCATTAATACCTGGTGGTGTGTTAGAGTTTAATTTTATTATTCAAAAAAGTCGTCTTAACTCCAAACGGAGCTCCCACCACCCAACTCAGGCATTTAATGGAACTTGTTCTAAGATCCCAAATTTAAATCTAGTGAAGTCCTGATACTGTAAGGAGTGTTTATACAGTGAATTATTCACATTACCTCTTGATATTGTGTACAGATATTCATAGATCCTTGTTCTAAGTTTTCTGTCTGTCTTTCCAATAAAATAACTGCCACAAGTTTGGCAGATTGAAATGTAAACTATACACTTAGTGTTACAATTTCCTTTGTACAAATTAACCTTGTATCAGTTTTCCTTTAACACTATAATGTTAGATTCAAGTATGTAGGGGCATTGCCTGCATGTCCCGCACTTGGTAATACCTTTATCAAGTAAAGAAATGGTTTTGACAGGGTATTCAAATACTGATTTTAAATTCCTCCCCATCTTGTAAAGAAAATTTGTCTCATTCCCTAGAATTTTTAGGACATCAAAACTGCACTTAAACATTGTGTAATTTCTAGATATATTTTTTTCTCACCTTCTCTTCCCCTACACCAAATGGTATTACCATACTGTCACTGTGTTGAGAATTGTTTTTTGCCTTGTTTATAGTACCACCAAGATTAGTTTCACCTAATAGGGGCTTGAATTTAGTTCTCCACCCATTCAAAATTTGAGCCGTTATGGGTTCGGGGCAGCATGCATGTGTTCAGACACCAACAGTTTCCTCCAAGAGATGGAATTATTACAAACATGTTTAAAAACAGAGGGTACCCCAACAAAGTATCAGAACCCATAAGGGTGGTACTATAAATAAGGCAAAGAACAATTATCAGTACAGTGACTGTATGGTAATACCATTTGGTATAGGGGAAAAGAAGGTGAGAAAAATTATATCTAGAAATTGGACAATTTGTATGGGCAATTCTGATGTCCTAAAAATTCTAGGGAATGAACCAAACTTTGTTTACAAGATGGGGAGGGATTTAAAATCAATATTTGAATAACCTGTCAGAATTATTTCTTTACTTGATAAATTTACTGCCAAGTGCAGGACATGCAGGCAATGCCCCTACATACTTGAATCTAACAATATAATTAAATTAAAATGGATACAAGGTTAATTTGTACAAAGGAAATTGTAACACCGAAGGTATAGTTTACATGTCAATCTGCCAAACATGTGGCAGTTATTATATAGGTAAGACAGAAAGAAAACTTAGAACAAGGATCTTTGAACATCTGTATGCAATATCAAGGGGTAATGTGAATAATTCACTGTATAAACACTACTTACAATGTCAGGACTTCATTAGATTTAAATTTGGGATCATAGAACAAGTACAATTAAATGCCCGAGGTGGGTGGTGGGTGCTCCGGTTGGAGTTAAGAGGACTTTTTTGGATAATAAAATTAAACTCTAATATACCGCCAGGTATTAATGAGAACATTCCTTTAGCTCCAGTGTTAAAAAAGAGAGCTCTGGATGTAACATAGTACTTTTCTTAAAGCTTCAACATTTTGTTCTTTCAACATAAATATTTTATGTTGTCAGTTTATGAAGTGGTGTGGATCACTTTAAGTATAGAATTTTTCATTTGTAAATTGTCTAATTAATTAACTAGAATGTAAATAACACCTATTACATTATGGGAAGAATAGCTTAATTCTAAAGAAGTCTCTGTTTTGGTGAGGGAGACAAAAGTGCTTAACTTTCTTTGTGTTTGGAATAAAGTGTGTTCATAAGAAGTTTGGTCCTGGTATTCCTGTAGAGGTATAGAGCTTATGGTGTGGACACAGTGAATTGCTTTTCTGAATTGGTTTTATATCTGTAATTAGATGAGTAAAGTTGAAGAGATTAATATTAAGTGGTGAAGATTGATTAGAGATATCTGACCCATTTATATTTACATCACCAAGGATGATTGTTTTTTTTCTACATATAATGTATTTCATATTATATATATAATTTTAATTTATATATAATATAATCATATATTATAATTATATAACTATATATATATATATATATATATATATATATATATTATACATATAGAGGGTGGTGCAGTGGTGAAGTGGTTAACTTTGTTGCCTCACAGCAAGATGTTCTCTGATTCAGTCCTTAACTGGGGTGCCTTCTGTGCAGAGTATGCATATCCTCCCTGAGTTCATGTGGGTTTCCTCTGGGTGCTCTGGTTTCCTCCCACATTCTAAACACTTACATCTGGAACGTTTTTCCCTGGGCCCCCACTGAAAATAGGCTCTGTCCTAGTCAGACTTACTGGTAACAAATGTTAAATACATAAAAAATAAATAAATTGTTTGATAGTCAGGCAAATATGTCTTCTAGTAGGGGAATGTTATTACCTGGGGGGATATATATCACTGTGATGCAGAGATTCTTAGAATTATTCATTCTTAAAAATAAAATTAGTATCTCTGCTGTGGAAAATTGGGAATTGGGTTGGAATATGGTGCAATAGAGTAGGTGCTTGGGTAGAGTATGGCAATACCAGAGTATGGCAATACCTCCTCATCTTTTGTGAGGTCTGTCAGCTCTTAGGCAACTGTGGCCTGGAGGAAGGAATTCAGAGTCTTTTATGCATGGTTTCAACCAAGTTTCAGTTGCTGCTATTATGTCTGGTTTATTGATAGTTATCCAGGCATGAAATTCTGATATTTTGTTTCTTATATTTTGCAGGATAAGGTTTAGGATATTAAATGATTTGCATGAGTTGGGAAGGTTGAAAGTAAAAGTGCCTGGTCCTGGGTTTGGGTGGATGTCTCCACACTGGCATAGTTTGGATTGCATATGAGGGTAGATAAGGGGTAACCAGTTTCTTTTTGGGTAGTATATGAGATGTATGTGATATTGGCTAACTTTTCATAGAGTGAGTAACTTATATTTGGTATATAGTAGTTTGTTTAATGTGAATAGGCAGGGGGATATGTCAGAGTAGTTAAAGATTGGTAAGGGTTGGGTGGAGGTTATACATACAGTCCAGAACGGTGTATAGGTTATGTCTAATAATGTTTAGTGTGCTAGGATACAGAGACATAGGGTAAGGGGGAGAAGAAGGGGGAGAGCAGAACTAGTAAGAGACATAGTGCATAAAGTAAGGGACCTATGAGTGAGATTAATATCTATCTGTGAGATAGTAGTAGTATTAGAGAGTTAGGAATATTTTATGAAGTGAGGTGATGTTTGATATGGAGTGACTAGGCTAGGATGAGAAAATGATAAGGTGTTAGTGATTGAGAGATAAGATTAAGAAGGTGGTTTTGATTGGTTAATGGCTTTGGATGGGAAGGATTTTGTAAGTAAGGCAGTTTAGGGTGTGAATTAAAGAGACTATATAGCTGAAGGTAAGAGGGACAAGAGATGGGAAGTGATAATGTAAGAGACCATTAGGCTAAAAAAGAAAAAACAGGTTTAAAACTTAGAATCATTATACAGTTTTAAAAACTTAAAATGTAATACAGTTTGTACATACATTAACTTTGAAATAATAAAAACACAGGTAATAGGTTTGAGTGTCTGGCAGGAGGTAAAAGGTGACTCCCTTCTGGAGTGGTGCCTAATGTTTCAAGCATGCTCTAACATATATAGTTGTTGTTGTAGGATGTATTTATATCCAGAATATATATTTAATGTCTGTACAAACATTCACACACACACACACACACACACACACACACACACACACACACACACACACACACACACACACACACACACACACAGATACACACTCTCACACACCTTCAGAAGCACTTAGAAACATAGAATCGTACATGTATATTCATAAAAACAGATAACACAC
Organism: Protopterus annectens; assembly: GCF_019279795.1. NCBI lineage: Eukaryota > Metazoa > Chordata > Ceratodontiformes > Protopteridae > Protopterus > Protopterus annectens. The sequence goes on along the minus strand of NC_056735.1, from coordinate 1,595,910,523 downwards.
ACAACAAGCTATTTGTTGCAATTATCCCCACCTGCTTTATTCTGTTCTGTCTCCATTTACAGTAGGTCAGTCAATAATGCCACATTATAGTTCCAAAATGTTGGTATTCTCTATGCCTCTGAGTTTTTTTTCACTTTTTTCACTCTCACACAGACATCTAGATGCATGCATATACCCGCAGACACACCTATTTTGCACTCAGTCACAGATGCATTTCATCTTTTTTATGTACTTTTTATTTTTTAATTTCACCTTACTAAACATTAAAGCCACACTTAGTGAACATGAAAAACTAGCTGTGGTAAGTGTACTTTCCTTCCCAAGTTTCTCAACACCTTAATATGATGCTGTGAAGTGGTGCACTTATTTTTCAGAGGGAATTGCATTTTGTCTCCAATCAGAGTGCTGTTGCATAGGTCATCCATTTCCTAATGAGGAGTAAAGTCAACAAACACAAGTACTTGTAAGTAGTCATATCCACACTAAAAGGTTCACCCAGCTATTCCAGGCTAAGAACCACTAGGGCCTTTATCAACTAAGATGAGCAACCTGGATGTGTCCCACAATTTATTGCATTGTGGTCTTTATTATAAAGGGTCTATGTTATTTAGGGCATAATCTACTGTCACTGCCCATCAGAGACATAGGTTCCAGAGACAGTATGAATTTCCAATTTCTTACACACTGGTCCAGGTTACATTTTAATACAGTTAACGAAGTGCTCTGCTTTACAGGGATGGGGAGTCTATGGCAGAGAATGTGAATTCTCGGAGGTACATATCTGTCCCTCTAACATGAACTATTTATGTCACGAGCTAAGTTTAAATCCTTAGCTGTAGTAGTTCTAATGCTGTTCATTTTGCAGATATGCAAAAGGTCCATCAGTGCAGGATCCATGGATGCCTTGCATATCAGGCATAGAGTGCCTCTCAGTAGTTTGTAGGAAACTGAATACAGAGATAGGGCCCAGTCAAGTATGTAAGGAAGGGGTCATTATAGTAAATGACGAGTCTGATGAGGTCTGCGTACAATGGCTCGATGACTTCCCTGTACCTAGATGCCATGTCTTTACTTATCAATTGGTCAACACAGAATAATTTCCTTACAACTTTGGGCACATGTTGGTTGAAGGCGTGGTTACTATCTACATATGTTCCAAATTCACTCTATACAAGCTCTACTATGAGGATTGTTTTACCAATGATTTAGTTTCTCAGGGTGGCCAACCCCTCCCCCCCAAAAAAGGATACTATTATGCATTTCTTGCCAATGAGTTCATTTGTTAATTGTTCATTAGCCGTAATGGATGACATTAGGTATTACAGTTTTGTTTATATTTTGTTATGATTTTATTTAAATATCAGGCTCTGTAGTGTTAGCCAAAGACTTGACTTGTCTTTGTCACTGACAGCTGAATTCTACAACTGATTTACATACCGGGTATATATTTTTTATGTGTTTCAACTGTTAAATCATTTGCTTTACTTAGTATAACAATTTAGTACAATTGCACAAAGTAGTTTACACTAACATACTGAGATTATTTCTATTTAAAAAAAATTAAATTAAATAAACCTCCTTCTCTTCCCAAGTAATGGTAAATACTTCATAGGTTCATAGGTAGGTACTAGGCTATTGGTCCAAGGGCCTAAGCAAGCCTAGCCAACAAGGTTCCATAGCTTACGCCACCCAAGAATGGTAATTTCCTGTGCACCTGTCGAGCACAGCCACAGAAGTGCTCCCGAGGGTGTATTTCCTATTTCCCATCCACTCATCAAGATTTTTCTTGAAGAATGCTAATGAGGAACTTTCTTGACATAGATGGGTAGCTTGTTCCAGAGTATAGGAAGTCTGTGGGACAGGAATCTATCCCTCCAGCATGTCCTGTTTATTGTAATGACAAGGTTTAGGTCCATAGAGCATGTAGCTTGGAGGGATTGGGATTTCTTTAGGTGTAGCATGTCCAACAGCTCTTGGTTTAACATAGCTTTATATGTTAGGCAGAGATCTCCTCGGAGTAGGCGATATGCTACATAGTAAAGCTGGAGTTTTTTGAGACGGTCAGTGTAGGGCATCTGTTTGAGGCCAGTAATCCTCTTTGTGAGGTACTTCGGTGCCCTTTCCAGCTGCTGTCTTGTGAGGTACATTCCAAAAGAGGCATTGTACTCTATAATGGGTCTAATGAGTGTCGAGTAGAGGGGAACAATGACCTCTTTGTTCCTGGATGAGAACCCTTTTATAATGAGGTGTGACACATAGAAGGATTTCCTGACTACTGTGGCGATGTGATTATCAAAGGAGAGACTACTGTCCTCCTGGGTCCCATGGTTTCTTATCACACATTCGGTGTTAAGTAGACTGCCGTTTATGTCATAGTTCATGAGTACAGAGGTTTTACCAAAGGATGACACTGCACTTTTTGGTTTTGAGCTTGAAGCCATGCCTCTGACACCAGGCATCTGTGTCAGTGAGGCCCTTCTGTAGGATGTGCACATCATCTGGGGACTCGACTATAGCTCCTAGTTTGTAGTCATCTACGCACTTCGTTAGCCAGAGGCTTTCTGTGTTAGCCTGTACTTCAGAGAAGTAGATGCCAAACAGGAGAGGTCCCAGGACTGAATCCTGTGGAACTCCACTTGTCATTGGTTTGAAGTCAGATTTGGAGTCTGCAACTTTTACAGTGTGGGTTCTGTCAGTGAGCCAGTTGGCAACCCATCTTGTGCCGTAGGGATTTATACCTAGTTTTGTGAGTTTGTCTATAATTCCAGAATGGGGGATGGTGTTGAAAGCCTTGTCGAGGTCAATATAGGCTGTGAGAACCACCTTACCCTCAGCTACAGCCTTGGTGACTGCCTCAAAGAAGCCAATCAGGTTCAGAAGGCATGATCTGCCTTTCACAAACCCGAACTGGGAGGGGTCCAGAGTTTGGAGGTTACCAATGTCTTTGTTTATGAGTTCAATGATGATACGTTCCAAGGTCTTGCAGACCAGGCTCATCAGGCTAATAGGGCTATAGTTCCCAGGATCAGTGATGGCTCACCCTTTGTGGAGTAGGATAACTGTTGCTGTGCAACATTCAGTGGGCACAAAGCCTGATGTGAGACTATGATTGAACATGGTGCTTAGGTGAGGACCCAGTTCATTCTGAAATTCGTGAAAAATGCAGCCTGGGATGTTGTCCGGTCCCATGAATGCTGAGTTTTTGGTTTTAGAGAGTGCAGCTTTTACCTGCATAGACGTGATTACAGGGACTCTGCATTCTTCCTGTATAGATATGGGCCCTTTAGTGGGTGAGAGAGGGGTAAAGTTAGCACTGAACCTATCTGCCAGGATGTTGGCAATATAAGTTGGTTCTGTAATTTTCGTGCTGTTGTGCTGTAATTCAGAGCAGATATGGGTGTTGACATTGAGATTCTTGACATAGCTATAGAATGATTTGTGGTTGCCCTTAGAATCAGTGGCGATTTTGTTTTCATAGCTAGCTTTGGATGATCTTATAAGGGATCTCAGCTTCTTACCGAGGCTGACCAGAGAGCTCCTCCATTCATGGGACTTTTCTCTCTTTTGCAACAGTTTCTTCCTTCTGTTGTAGAGTTTGTTTATGGCAGGGGACCACCAGATTGGCTTCCTTTTTTGGAGGATAGCATCTTGGTTCTATTTGGGATAGCACAATCCATCCACTTTTGTAAGTGCTTATAGAGTGCATTTGTGTAGGATTCAGCAGTCGTCACTGTATTGTCTATCTGCATGGGTGTCATGAAGTTCGCCACTTCTTTCTTAAGAAGCATGAAGTTGGCTTTGGAGAAATTTTTTACCATGGTTTCCTTAATGGTGTGTGGGGGCGAGATGCGGATATCTAGGGTGATTAGTGATCTGACCAATGAGGAGTTGACTTCAGGAATGGAACGCCGGTCACTCATGTTGGTAAGGACTAGGTCTAGGATATTGTTGCCCCTGGTGGGGTTGTGGATATGTTGATCCAGGGCATTGGACTTTATGAATTCCAGAAAGCGATGAGCAAAGGAGTTGGTACATGAGTAGTTTTCCCAGTTAATGGGGGGGGGGGTAGCTGAAATCACCCATTATTAGGGTGTTTGGTTGAACCCTAATATTTTCCAGTATATCAAGAAAAGAGGAGTGGGAATCCTGGGGCATGGTGGGGGATCTGTAGCAAGCTACAATTTGGATTGCAGTTTTGCCCAGAGTTAGTTGCACTTGGACAACCTCAGATGCATTATGCTGACCAACTAGCCTGGAGATGTGGATATCCTTAATAAATATAGACACACCTCTGCTTTGGTGTTCTGGTCCAAGTTAGATGGCCGAAAAGTGTGGTATGAGTTATAGCCTGGTAATGCAGGGGTGCTGCCTAGAGACTTGAACCAGGTCTCAGTCACTGCACAGATATCAATGTTCTCCATTTTAAGGAGTGCCTCGAGTGAGTGCATTTTGAGATTTAGACTTCTAGTATTGAGTAGCATTACCCTCAGTTTTTGATTGCCTGTTCCTGTTATGGTAGTGAATTTGTCATTTGAACCTTGCCTAAAAAAGGCACTATAGGGATGGCAAGATCCTTAGCCAGTATCTGGAATCCCAGGGGTGACAGGTGCAGGCAATCTCTGGCAAAGCATCATGGTCTGTCAACCATATCGGCCCAGGCAGACAGATACTGGATCCCCTTAGAATGACACCAGAAGCTTAGCCAATTGTTGGAGTCAATCATTTTGTCCTTGTACTGTGCTATCATTCTGGGCGATGGCAGGATGCTACTCAGGGCTAGGGTCATACCTGCTTGGGCTACAAGATCAGAGAGCTCTTCCATGTGTCTTTTCATGTACTTCAGAGAGGTATGTCTCATGTCTTTCACACCAACACGGACAATGATACAGTCATATCTGCACTTGTGGAGTGATGTGAGTGTGTGGGTTATGTGGCGGATCCTGGCACTTGACAGGCAGCTGACAGTAACATTCTCCTTGTTTAGCCTGGTGAGTTGGACATCAGTGTGCCTGACTATAGAGTAACCTATGACTAGTGTGTTGGGTACGTTGTTTTGCCTTATGGGCTGTGGTTTATTGGCACACTGAGTCTGTGGGCCATGTATCATTTGGGTTGTGTTGGGGAGGTGGAGATTGCTTACATTTCTGCTTTGGAGGTCTCTGTTGCTTGAGCAGATTATTATTGAGAGCCTCTGTAAATGTTTTTGTGTTTCTATGTGTGGATTTTGGTGGTGTAGGTTTAGTGGAACTATGTGATGAGTGTGGTGTGGTGCAAGTGTTTACCCTCTCCTCTTGACTGACAAGTTCAGTCTTGGGTTGAGAGAGCTTTACCTCCAGTTTGGCTAGATAAGTGCATCTCTCACAGGTTGTGGTGTTGGGTGGTAGGAGGAGATGGTTGTCTGTGTACATGAGGCAATTGCTACATTGCCCCAAGATGCCCCAATTCATCAGATAGACAGGAAAGAACACTGGGAGCTGACCCTTGGACATGCTTGAATAAAAAACTAATTTCCTCTAGACAAGTGATGAAAGTGAGTACAAACACTATTTTCCTCTAGGAAATGAGGAAGGTTGAGTGCTGTAGTAATTTGTAGCTTACTTAGTGCTAACAACAAGTTCTGAACAAGTGCTGAGCACGAATAAGCAAATTCATGTGCTAAAACTAAGAATCTGTACCTGGATCTTGTGGTAGATAGGCTATCTAGTGCTTACCAATCCCACTGATAAGATAGAAGGCTTCCCTCCAACACAGAAAGGCTTGGGGGGTCAGAAGCTTACAAATAGTCTTGGATACAGCAAATCTGTATCTGGATTAAACTAGTTACAGGAAAGGTGGGAAACAAGTGCAAACACAGGCTTTTAAACCAGAAAGTTGAAAGAAATGGAAAAACTGCTCAAACGGCCAATAAACTACAATTTCTGGGCCAGAAACCACTCTTGTGGTAGATAGACTACCTAGTGCTTACCACTCCCACTGATAAGCTAGAAGGCTTCCCTCCAACACAGAAAGACATGGGGGGCTTAGAAGCTTACAAACAGTCCTGGTTACAACAAATCTGTATCTGGACTAGACTACTTACAGGAAAATCAGGAAACAAGCTTAGAAAATTTTTTTTTTTTTGGAAAGTGGAAAGGGAGAAAGGAGAAACAGAAGATAATTCAAAATTAAGGACCTAAGTGTCTTGCCCTTCACAAATGGTCTCTCTGTATTAGGTAGAATGAGCTAGTGACAATAGACTGGAATAGAGCTGGGATAGAGCTGAACAGATGGGACTGGCAGAAGTGCCTGATGTCAAAATATGATCTCACTGTACTCAGTTGAGTGAACAAATGAGATAGACCCAGGAGGAGTATTCAATCACAAATTTACAGGAGGGGCTGGCAATTCCAAAGCCACCAAGATTAATATCAGAACAAGGACAGGGAGGGCGGGCGTGAAACTAACTGCAGAGACAGAGTAAGACCACAGTATTCTATGAAACAAATAAATAGAAAAATAAATAACTACAGAGAGACACAGACCATATTCAATGAAACAATTAAATAGACAGAAAAATAAAATGCAGTACAATCTTTAACACTGCAAGTTTGTACTTAACTCAGCTAGTAATGCATTTGATTGTAGATATGTAGCAGAAGCCAAACAACTCAGATATTGAGCAGTAATATATTCAAAGATATGGGACTAAAACTTCAAGCTATTTAGTCCATGTCCTCATGTGTGTTATGATGCTATTTCTCTGACAAACACCACGTCTGGGATAATGTCCTTTTCTCTGATCTGTCCCATTGATGATAAAATGCAAAAGGAAAAAGTTATTTAGGTGTTTACATTTAAATGCTGTGAGGTCTGTTCTCCTGTGACATAAATTAACACAATATTAAGTCAACTAGTGAACCACCCCATGAAGTGCTCACTGCGCCATAGAAGCATCATTATTTCTCTCTTGTAGCATGTTTGATTCATGCAACTTTTCATTACCTAAATATTACTGTTAAAAAAATAAATAAAGGTTGAAATACCATTTCTAGAAACACATAATTTGCCTATGTGTAAGGCTGGTCCTGTCTTGAAAGGCAGTACTGAATTATATCATAATGTGTTGAAATGACATTTTGTTGAGATTGTCGTACTAATTATTACTCACGTTTTATATATGATGGAGGTATTTCATATTTTACAAATCTTGGACTGTATTAATGTATTGCTGCATTGAGTGTGCAAATGACAATTGGATGCACAATTGGAAGGCATTATAAAGATAGTTGCCATGCTCTCCCATAGAACCATAAACATCAAAAACTGAGAATTCTGAGCCAGATGGATGAGGGATGGATGGTTTGTGTAATGTTTTTGTGTAATGAGCACTTTACAGTATTTAGTAGTTTATAATTTCATCAATTAAGATTCAGCATAATGCATACCAGCCAGATGACAGATGTTGGATGCCATACCAACAAAGTTTTCTTTCTGACCTCTGCCTTTCAAGAGAGCAAGAAGTGTTGTGTAGAAATGTTAAAGAATTAGACAAAAGATTTATGATGAGTAATTTTATATATATTATACAGCCATATATAACAAATAATGGAATTTGTGCAATTTTTGCATGTACCACTCCTACCAGCCATAAATGAATTATATTTTATTATATTTGACAGTTTTAACTTACTGACAGTTAATAGTACTAGTGTAAATGTTTTAAAAATTCATTAATAATAATTCATTGGTAATATTATCTATTTTTCCTTTTTTTTTTTTTTTTTTTTTTTATTTTATATATAATATATGTTCAATTCAATTATGCACTTACCTACAAAGGTGACAGACAGCATGCCTACAACATCAAATGCCTTTACAGAAGATGTGGCAACATTCCAGGAAATGGATTAAGAGTAGGAGTTGAGGTTGATTGGTTTTTATTCATTGGTTTTGACTAACTTTGATGACCACTACCCACTTGTTGTCTGTCTAACTCTGGTAACACCTAAGTAGTATGCAATGCTGGGAAACAAAAAGTTGAGCATATATCAAATGACATGTATATTATATCTATGAGTCAGTGCTCGTAATGTATATGGTTATGCTTTAATTTCCTTCAGGTTTGTATGTCTTTTTATTGTAACATTAAATGATGCCCGCTAATGATCTCTGCTTTGTAAATACAATTTTGGGGTACTCATTTTTTATGTTATTTTTACATATTTTTTTATCTATTCCTGTTAGATGAGGAAATCCACATGTTGTCAAACTGATCCAAAGCATACTACAATTTTTCAACATCTCAGATGGGCAATACAGACATCATTTATGCATGTTGATCCTGTGGTACAAGTTCAAATTTATTCTCCTGCAGTACAGATGAAATGTATTACACAGACTACCTCCACTGAATTGCAAAGTGGAGAAACTTGTAATATAAATGATGTCATAGACTATCCTTTTGAAGGAAAAAGGTGGATCCAAATAATGTTCCAGACTGGACTGCAGTAGAGCAGATATCAAGAAAAAACCTGCAACAGAATTTGACAATTTAAAGTATTCATACGTGTATGTCTTATGTATAATTTTTTTTATGACTTCACGTTTATGTTATTTGCTTTTTTAAAGGTTTACAGAACTATGCTGTTACTTAAGCCTTGAGAACTTTCTTTTGTTTTGAAAGTGCAATTGTTGCCATGATATTGATGTTTTTCACATCTGACATTGTGCAATGTTTACATTTATAATTTACTTGGTTCTTCAGTGATTATACTGCAGATGTGCAGAAATGGCCATCAAAGGTTTCTGTATACACAGCCTGAGCTTGGCTCTATGACTGCTGGAAATCTTATAATGGCTTGTGGCGTTTTTTTTTTTTTTTTTTTAATAGTTGCAGCATAGTAATATGTTTCACACCAACGACATGTCTTCTATTTCTCATGGAACAAACCATCAGCATGTCTTTGATTTCTCATGGAACATGCCACCTCACACAAACTGTTACTTAATACTATCAGTTCATCAAGTGTGGCAAGGTCACTATTGAGTTCTTCTTGTACAGTTACATCATGGAGCAGTGCACCTTGGTGGTGATGGCAGATGTTGCTCTCCTTGGGAATACTCCTTGGGAGTATGGTTCCTGTTCCATGATAGACTTGGAAAGTAGTAAAACAACTGAGATACATTTACTGCAGGTGAGTTGTCAGTGTTACTGTTTTATTTAAGAGTCATATAATCACTCATAACTGAAGCTATTTTGAAGTATTTACAATATATACATGATATAACATTGTATGACTTTTGTTTTCTAGGGCAATGGGGTATGCAGTTCTAATGTTATAGAGCTTGAAGGGTTAAAGCTCACTTTAAATTTCCTTTATGGAATATGTAGCAAATCAAAGTTCTACCATAGACTAGCACTGTAAAGAAATGCATATGTGAAAACCACCCAAATATCACACATTAATTTGATGTCCGGCACATTGCATAACATTGGTTATAATACAATATAACTCAGTACATTTCTGATTACAAAATACCTTACTAATTTAATTTGTAAAGGGCAAGCTATCTTCTGTTTCTCTGTAAATCTGTTTATTCTGATGAAGTTCTGTGTGGTACTTCAACGAAAAGCACTTCAATAAATTTGGGGGAAATACTATTCTTCATTGGAGCCTTTCTGTTACTGGTTTGTGATTTTGCAGTTTCAGACTTTTACATGAATTGATGACTGCACCCAGCTTGCCATCATTTGCAAACTTGGTCATCCATAGCCCACTGGTTTTGGCCTGCACCTCAGAGAAGTATATCCCAAATAACAGATGCCCCAAGACTGATCCCTGGGGTATGCCACTTGTTACGGGTCTACTGCTTGAGGTGGCTTCCCCTATTTTAATTAGGTGGGCTCTATCAGTGAACCAGTTTGAAACCCATCTGGTGACATATGTACTGATGCCTAGTTGAGAGAGTTTATCTACTATGCCCTAGAGGGAATAGTGTCAAAGGCTTTGGCCAGGTCAAAGTAGGTGGTGTGCACTGTCTTCCCCTTGTCCATGGCTTTGGTGACTATCTCAGAGAAGTCGACCAGATTTAAAAGACATGACCTCCCCTTGACAAAGCCAATCTGTATGGGGTTGAGTGTTTGGAGGTTGCCAATATTCCTGTTAATGAGGTCCATGATAATCCGTTCCATAGCATTGCATATCAGGCTAGTTGCACTGATGGTTGTATAATTTCCTGGATCAGTGCATGATCCCCTTTGTGTAAAGGGATGACAGTGGCTATCTTCCACTTGGCTGGGACAAAGCCGGTACTCAGGCTTTGGTTGAATAGGGTGCCTAATGGTGTTGCAAGTTCATGCCTGAGTTCATGTAAGATGCAGCCTGACATGTTATCGGGTCTCATGGAGGTTGTATTTTTTGCCTTTGAGAGGGCAGTGATGACCTGTTCCCTAGAGATAAGGGGTGTGGGGCAGGTACTGGGGATGTCCTGATGTACTGATGGGGGGGACAGAGTGGAGAAGTTTTCAATTAATCTGTTATCCAGTAGATTTACTACATCTACAGCATTTGTGTATGTGGTGTCCTTGTCCTTGATGACCAGTTCTGAACAGATCTGGGTGCTTCCTTTGAGATTGCAGACATAATTGAAGAAGGCCTAATGATAGTTATTTGGTCATCTGAAATATGTGTAATAGTGTTTTGTTTTTCCTTTTTAGGAATTAAAAAAAATGGATGAATGTGGTAGCCATTGTGACTGTGGTATAATGAAAGAGTGGACACACTCAGTCACCTGTACCTATCCACTAAAAGACGTAATGGAAACAGACAAGAGGTGACTGCAAAGTCACTGTCTGTCCTAAGTCACATGTGTGACATCCATGAAGGGCACAACACATTGATGATTCTTTATGGTTCAGAAAAGGTTGGAGATAACTTTTTTGACTAAAGTTATAATTACTAATTTCAATTATGGTGCACTATTGCATATGCTGCCGAAATGCATGCATAATATAAAAGTTCAGTGTGTTTTCCCTTTTTGCAGGTGATAAACCACACAAGAAACTTGAGAACATTGTAGCCAGTACAGCCTTACTGCATGATATACCAAGAGTATGACATTCATATCACACATAATCTTTAGAGGTGTACCTCAACGTTTTAACTGTTTTTTCTCCTAAACATTATTTTTTGACAGCATGCAGGTAAGGTGAATGATGTTCATAAGTCAACATTATTTACATAATACATATCTTAATGTAATTAATTTATATTGGTGTAGTAAAACTTAGCTTCATCCAGTAATGTTTACATAGGCTTTGGATATCAGTTATACATTTTAATGAACTCATTAAGAGTGACCAATCACAGACTGCTGCTGGTAAGTCCAAATGGGTGGTGTCTTACCCTAGAGGTCATTCTGGGGAAGCAGTAACCAAAGAGGTCAAGATACCAACTACATATGCTAAGTCCTAGACATTGAACTAACCATTTATTTGATTGTTGTGATGTTTTGAACTGCCTGCTTACATAAAATTGCTTTATTGTTAATTTATATGCATGATACGTGAAGACAGTGATAGGTATGGAATTCACTATGCAAAGAGATATAGTATCATACACCATGGCAATGCAGTGTAAAGCCTGAAATCTTAGACCTCCAGTTGCCACATACATACAATACAAGTGTCAGATAAAGAAAGTCCTACTTGCCAAATTAAGAAGTAAAGTCAAGAAAAAATGTCATTTCACTATGGAAGTGTTCATTGCAGCAAATCTTGAAATACATTTGTCACATTTCTTCTCTGTTCACTTTCAAATAATAATCTGAATTTAGGTAACATATCTTTTACAATTTCCTGAGTTAGTATAGTATATGAAACCTATTTCTTATTTTCTTAAATATCTACATATAATGCTGGCTTCATTGCAGTTATTAGATGACAGGCCTGGAAGTCATACACAGACATATAATTACTGCATTTGAGAGATAATGATTTTATTTGAGGAGCAACTCAATAATTACCAAAAAATTAATTAATATGTTCTTAATTTATGGATATTAATGTTAATTTATGCATACTGGCAATGGAGTGTTAACAATTAGGTGTTAATCTTTTCAGCTAACATCTCACTTTTTCACATATAGGTGCTGTAGTCAGTAGTTCATTTAATGGTCTGCAGATTAATTAAAACAGTTGCATTTACAATTGTGATACAAACATTGCAATTCTGGGAATATAATTTCACATAAAACGTATAATATGCCTTCATGCAGAATATGTAACATATCATTCCTGAGTTTTCCTTTCACAAATTTGCATACAATGCAGACTTGTCGTCAGATAGAGCAAGCAGTGACATTATAGCACTGTCTTGCTGAACCAGAAGACCAGTGGCACCATATAGATTAGTGTTTCCTGCCTATATTAGTGTAGCTAGAAGCTGTATCATAGTCCAGATAGAGGTTTGCTGCATCTGGGTCTCTTTGTAGTGGCTCTTGTACTCTGAGCACATTTTCCAGTCAATCTTTGATTAGAAGGGTCCCTTCTGCACCCTTGTGAGAGAAGCGTGCTGATTGGAACCTGTCTGGTGAAGAGTGATTCATGTAGGGCTTGGAGTAAGCACCCGCATTTGCTCTTTTGAACTGTTCTAAATTGTTTTTAAGTTTTTAGCTTCTGGTATTTAAGCCCCATGTTTGAACAGGTTTCTGTTTATTTGAAGCAAATTGAACTGAGGTAGGCTACCAGCCACAACTCTGAGCTGAGATTCCAGATGACTAGAGGCTTTGGCACTTCCCAAAAAAAACATCATTTGCCTGGTTTTTTTTTTGCTTGATTATACTATTTACTGCCCTTTTTATTGTGTTCTGCTTATTTAATACTGCATTTAATACAGTAAACTAAACTGTGCTGCTTGTATGCACTTGTCTGCTTTACTGTGCCTGGTAAATTGTATTTTGTTGCCATTTTCACTGTTTACAAAGCTTTTTTTGCTATTTTCATTGATTGCAAAGTAATTCTTGCTACTTTTCACTATTTGCTAAGCATCTGATCTGTTTGTTCTGGTTTTCCACCAAGCAATGTCTTAAATAACTAATTTGTTTGCTGTTCAAAACATTCTTAAGTGTTTCCTTGCTTTTCTTTTCTGCTGTTTTAAACATTTTCAGTGTCACACTGCTGTTTTTTCTGCTATTTAAATCAATTGTTTAGTGTTTTCTGCCTGAAGTAGTGTATCTAGTAGCTGTAGCATAGTCCAGATACAGGTTTGCTGCATTGGTGTGTATTTGCAGTAGCTGTTGTACTCTACACACATTTTCTAAGCCATCTTTGATGAGAAGGGGCCCTTCTTCACCCTTGTGAGAGAAGAGTGCTGATTGGAACCTGTCTGGTAAAGGGTGATTGGTCTAGGGCTTTCAGTAAGCACCCTCAATGGTTCTTTTGAACTGTTTTAAAGTTTTTTTTTTTTTTTTTTAAGTTTTTAGCTACTGGTATTTAAGCCCCATGTTTGAGTGAGTTTCTACTTGTTTGAACCGAGTTGAACTGAGGTGGGCTAATAGCCACACCTCTGAGCTAACATTTCAGATGACTAGAGGATTCTGAGCTTCCCAACAACCATAAGTTTCCTGTTTTTTGCTTGATTATGCTATTTACTGCACTTTTTATTGAGTTCTGCTTATTTAATACTATATTTTTATACTGTAAACTAAATTGCACTGTTTGTACTGCATTTATTTGCCTTACTATGCCTGATAAATCATATTTTTATTTCATTTTATTTTATTTATTTTACATTTGTTTACCAGGAGAGTCCGACTGGGCATAAAATCCTTTTTCAGCAAAGGCCCGGGGAGAAAACCTCCATTGTTAGTAAACTATTTTGTTAGTAGAAATAAAACTGTATAATACAGTAAAGAAAAAAATAGTAACAGACATTCATAACTGTAAAAAAACTAGAACAGAATACATTGGTCAAGTGGAAGACAAGACCAATAATCTTGTATAACAATGCTTCTAGAATATAGTTCTTACAGTAGTAGCAGGTAGTGACATTGTATATAATAAGAGTGCAATTATGATATTTAGTCTTATATACAGGTTGCATAGCAAACTGAAGACTTACAATCTGACAGATATTAACACTGAGAAAGAAAAAAAAAACAACATAAGGTAGTCATATGGCTTAAATTCAATGCTCATTACATATGCAATTAAAATTTTAAAATCATCTAGTTCCATGGTTTGGGCTACCCATGCCCAGTACATGTACAAGTTCAGGAATTGGTGAGGTGGGCTTTAATGTGATGCTTGAATTTTTTTTAAGCTAGTTATAGTTCTAATTTCAAGTGGTAAGGCATTACACAGTTTAGCAATGTAGTAGGAGTATAGAGAGTCACCTGAGCTATTTTTACTCCTGGTTACTTCAATTAGAGCTTTATTAGTTGATCTTAGTGGAGGTATACTTATATGAGGATTGAGGAGCCCTTGTAGAGCTGGTCTTTTATTTGGTTTATAGTAAATTTGGTGGGCAGTAGAGAGTTGTGTGAGAATGAGTTGGTGGGGTAGTTCTAACCAAGATAGTTGTCTTAGGGCCTTAAAGTGATAGTTTCTAGAAGAACAGCTAGTGGCAAATTTAGCTATCTTATTATAGCAGGCATTTAACTTGTTTGGGTCTGATTTGGAGAGGTTGGTAAGGATGGTTGAGGCGTATAGTAAAGATGACAGCAGATGAGTTCTGGCTGTGGTTATTCTGGAGGTTTTGGTTAGGTAGTTTTTACATCTGTATAAGTTACCTATTTTCTTGTGTACTTTTTTTACAGTCTGGGCAATGTGTAAGTCGAACTTCAGATTTTGATCAATAACAACACAGAAAAGTTGGGTAGATGTTAATGGTTCAATCAAAGTCTTATTACTGGATGTGATGTTGAAGTAAGTGGATTGGATTTTGAATTTAGTGGAGTGGAAGAGCATGAGTTTAGTTTTATTTGGGTTCAAGATTAATTGGGCTGTTTTCACTGTTTGCAATTTATACTGCTAGCAAAGTAATTGTTGTTACTTTTTACTGTTTGCTAAGCATCTGCTCTGTTTGTTCTGATTTTTCAACAAGCACTGTTTTAAATAACTGATTTGTTTTCTGCTTAAAGCATTCTTTAGTGTCTCCTCATTGTCTTTTTGTTGTTTTAAACATTTGTTTAGTGTCCCTTGCTGTTTTATCTGATATTTAAATATATGTTTAGTGTTTCCTGCCTAAATTAGTATAGCTAACAGCTATAGCATAGTCCAGATATAGGTTTGCTGCATCCAGGTCTGTTTTTGTGGCTGTTGTACACTGAGCACATTTTCCAAGCCATCTTTGACTAGAAGGGGGCCTTCGGCACCCTTGTGAGAGTAATGTGCTGATTGGGACTTGTCTGGTGAAGAGTGATTGGTCTAGAGCTTGGAGTAAGCAACATCATTGGTTCTTTTGAACTTTTTTAAAGACTTTTAAGGCTTTAGCTTCTGGTATTTAAGCCCCGTGTTTGAGCAGGTTTCTGCTTACTTGTGCAGTGCACAGCACTGCACACTGCTGTGTAATTGTGCGCCATAGCTAGCGAGATAATTTCAACAATTTTTCCGTTAGATACAGCTGTAGTACATTATTGTAGTCCTCGTCTTTCATACATTTTCAGTCTAAGAAGTATTGCTAGTGAGCTGTGACCTATTAAACCACCAGCCAAAACCTCCATCAGAAACAATCATCTACAGAGCACCTCCAAGATTAGTCCTAAAAGCACTCCCATTGTGATAACAATTCTCCAAACCTAGCATTATGGACAGTTTCTCCTGCCAGCCTTGTTGACTTGGGTCTCTTGAGGAAGTGTAGCAACTGCCTCATGTACACTGACAATCCCCTACTCATAACTCACTCTAGTACAGAGTGTGAGAGATGTATCTACACCAAGAATCTTGAATCCTTGCTCTCTAGCACTCAAAACAGTAACACTGTAGAGGTTGTCAACTCACCCACCACTACTCATGCACATAGTACCTCTACTTATACACACAGTATGCATCCAAGACATAAATCAACATACATGGAGGTTCTTTCAAAAAACTTACCAAAACAGCAGAGACCTCCAAAAGACAAGACTGATACAACTAACACAGTTCCTGCAGTGCCCAAGACACATAGCAACACCAATGTCTCACCTACCAAGCCCTTGAGGTGTTTCACTCATAAACCAAATCTTCATGTCCTTGGTGGCTCCATAGTGAGGCACACAGATGTCCCACTCACCAGGTTAGATAAGGAGAAAGTCACGGTCAGCTGCCTGTCCAGTGCCAGGATTCATCAGATCACGCATGCACTTAGGTTTTTGGCAACAACTACCATTACAACTCTATCATAGCTCATGTTGGAATGAACAACCTGAGATATACCTCACTAGACTATATGAAGAGAGACATGATTGAGCTCCCTGAGTATGTGTCCCAGGCAGGTATTCTCCAGCCTTGAGCAGCATAGTACCTTCATCTAGAATGATGCCAACAACAGACCTGAAAATTATAGACACATAATTCTGACCAGCCTCATCTGTAAGGCCATGAAATGTATCATCATAGACCTTATAAATAAAGACATAGGTGACCTCCAAACCCTGGATCTAACCTAATTCAGCTTTGTCAAGGGCAGATCCTGCCTGTTAGATATGGTGGATGTCTTCAAAAATGTGACCAGAGTCATTGATGAGGGTAAATGTGTGCACACAGCATACTTCAAATTGACCAAGGCCACACTCAGGCATTACTAATAAACTTAAAAAACTGAATGTACACCTCTTTTTTGTAAGATAGTTTGCCAACTGGCTCACAATCCAGTCACATACTATCAAAGTGGGTGACTCCACATCGATTAGTAGACCTATCACCAGCGGGGTGCCACAAGAGTCTGTCCTGGGCCCTCTACTGTTTGGTATATACTTCTCAGAAGTTCAGGCCAAAACTAAGGGTCTGTGGCTGACCAAGTCTGTGGACAAGTGCAAACTGGGTGCAATTTTTGAATCCCCAAATGATGTCGGTATACTTCAGGAGGTTCTTGCAAACACCAACGACTGGTGTCTTAGTCAAGGTCTCAAACTAAATGCAAAGAAATGCATCATCATTCCTTTGGGTAAAAACAATGTCCCTTCACACTATCAAATTAACAATAATACCCTATGTACCTACAAAGTGGTAGGGATCTGAAATCACAAGTAGACTGTGACCTTAACTTTGACTACCTTGTGTCTATTCTAGCAAGGAAAGATTTCTAAGTAGCACACTTTAATATCAAAGACATAGCTGCAAGAGCAAAGGAGGTTATATCCCCTCTATACTTGTCATTAATCAGAGCCATAATTGAGAATAACACCTCTTTTGGCATCTACCGTACAAAGCACCTGCAGCAATTACAGAGACCTCAGATGTTTCTAACAAAGAAGATCAAGGGACTCCAGCATGTGCCTTACACAGACCGACTAAAGTCCCTGTCACTATACTCTGTATCATAGAAACTTCTTAGGGAAGACTTATCACTGGCTTACAGAGCAATCTCTGACCCAAACCTAATGAATTTGCTGCTTATCTATAAATCAAACAGGATTAGAATTACCCATCCAGGGACCTAAACTTGGCCTGGAACTTGAATAGGACATGGTGGAAGGACATATTTGTCTCCCAGTGACTGTTACATCTTTAGAATAGGTTGCCAATTCATGTGAAGTAGTGCACATCTATGACATTGTTTAAAAGGAACCTTGATGAGTGGATGGGGAATCATAAATTCATACCATGGATAGTGCCCACAACCCTCCAGGAAATGGGCAGTCATTACTAAATACATTCCTGGATATTGACTAGACTAAATATGGTATTACATTGGGATGAAACGGTTAGGCATGAAATGACCTCCAGGTCGATAGCCTATTAACCTCCTATGAGTCTATGATGAACCCCATGTGTCAACATCATGAGCTGTGCCTGGTATATAGGAGGATGAAAAATTTGAAAATGCACAAGAAACTGATGATAGCACTGTTGTGGATGTTGTTGTATAGTATGTATCATAAGGTATGCATATTATGACAATTTATGTTCCTTCATTGTCCTTTAAAGAACATACATTGAAATTAAATATTTGTAATACAATAATCTCATTTCTTGTCTACAAAGTTTAATTTACATAATATATGACATTTCTTTCTTAATATTGCCAGTTCATTGCATATTTTTATGGATTGGAAACTGCTACTGAAATTAAGAATTGCATTTCATCATTTTTTGTGGGTCAGTCTGGTCATTATGCGCTGATGCCTACTATGCAAGAAAACAGGTGCTGCTGGTCATGTGGTACAGTGGGAGACAAAATATCACACATGGAATCAGCAATCTACATCACCAATCCTCCTGATTTCCATGCTATGTTCTGCACAGAGGGTATCATAGGTTCATAGGTAGGTACTAGGCTATCGGCCCTAGGGCCCATACAAGCCTAGCCAAAAAAATGTACCCTGGCTTTCGCCACCCAAGAAAATTATTTTCCTGTGCCCCTGTCGAACAGAGCAACAGAGGTGATCCCTGGGGTGAATTTCCCATTTCCCATCCAATCATCAAGATTTTTCTTGAAGAGTGCTAATGAGGAGCTCTGTTTGACATAGATTGGTAGTCTGTTCCAGAGTATGGGAAGTCTATGGGACAGGAATATATCCCTCCGGCATGTTCTGTTTATTGTGGTGACAAGGGTTAGGTCCCTAGAGCGTGTAGCTCGGAGTTATTGAGATTTCTTTAAGTGGAGCATGTCCAAAAGCTCTGGGTTTGACATAGCTTTATATGTTAGACAGAGATCGCCCCTGAGTAGGCGATATGCGATGGAGTAAAGCTGTAGTTTTTTGAGACGGTCTGCATAGGGCATCTGTTTGAGGCCAGTAATCCTCTTTGTGAGGTATTTCTGTGGTCTTTCCAGTTGTTGTAGATGTCTTGTGAGGTACTTACCAAAAAGGACGTTGTACTCTATAATGGGTCTAATGAGTGATGAGTAGAGGGGAACAATGACCTCTTTTTTTCTGGATAAGAATCCTTTTGTGATGAGATGAGCCACATAGAAGGATTTCCTGACCACTGTGGTGATGTGATTATCAAAGGAGAGACTATTGTCCACCTGTGTCCCAAGGTCTCTTATCACATTTTCGGCATTAAGTAGACTACCAGCTATGTGGTAGTTCATGGGTACAGAGTTTTTACCAAAGGGGATGACAATACACTTTTTGGCATTGAGCTTCAGGCCATGGCTTTGACACCAGGTATATGTCTCAGTGAGGCCCTTTTGTAGTTTGTCCACATCATTAGGAGTTTCGATTATGGCTCCTAGTTTGCAGTCATCTACAAACTTTGTTAGCCAAAGACCTTCTGTGTTGGCCTGCACTTCAGAGAAGTAGATACCAAACAGGAGAGGACCCAGGTCTGAACCCTGTGGTACTCCACTTGTCACTGGTCTGATGTCGGATTTGGAATCTGCTACTTCACAGTGTGGGTTCTGTCAGTGAGCCAGTTGGCAACCCATCTTGTGACATAGGGATTTAAACCTAGTTTAGTAAACTTATCTATAATTCCAGAGTGGGGGATGGTGTCGAAAGCCTTGGTGAGATCTAGATAAGCTGTGTGAACCATTTTACCCTCCTCTATGGCTTTGGTGACTGCTTCAAAGAAGTCAATCAGGTTTAGGAGACATGATCTGTCTTTTACAAATCCAAACTGGGTAGGGTCCAGAGTTTGGAGATTACCAGTGTCTTTGTTTATGAGTTCCACGATGATACGTTCCATGGCCTTGCAGACCAGGCTCGTCAGGCTAATGGGGCGGTAGTTCCCGGGGTCCGTCATGGCTCCCCCTTTGTGGAGTGGGATAACTGTCATGGTGCGCCATTCAGTGGGTACAAAGCCTGAGGTGAGGCTATGATTGAACATGGTACTTAGGTAGGGTGCCAGTTCATTCTGTAGTTCATGTAGAATGCAGCCTGGGATATTGTCAGGTCCCATGGATGCTGTGATCTTGGCTTTGGAGAGTGTGTTTTTTACCTGTGCAGCCGTGATTATAGGAACTTTGCATTCTTCCGGTATAGAGATGGGCCCTCTAGTGGGTGAGAGGGGAAAAGTTAGCACTGAACCTATCTGCTAGGATGTTGGCAATATCAGTTGGTTCTGTATATTTAGTGCCATTGTGCTGTAACTCAGAGCAGATCTGAGTGTTCCCATTTAGATTCTTGACATAGCTATAGAATGCTTTGTGGTTGTCTTTAGAGTCAGTGGCAATTTTGTTTTCGTAACTAGCTTTGGAGGATTTTATGAGGGATCTCAGCTTCTTACTGGAGTTGACCAGGGAGTTCCTCCAGTCATGGGATTTTACTCTTTTTTGCAACAGTTTCTTTCTTCTGTTGTAGAGTTTGTTTATGGCAGAGGACCACCAGATTGGCTTCCTTTTTTGGAGGATAACATCTTGGTTCTATTAGGTATAGCATGATCCATGCACTCGTGTAAGTGCTTATAAAGTGCATTTGTGTAGGATTTGGCAGTCATACCTCTATTGTCCGTCTGCATGGGTGTCATGAAGTTTGCCACTTCTGTCTTAAGAAGTGTGAAGTTGGCTTTGGAGAAGTTTTTTATGATGGTTTCCCTAATTGGGGGTGGGGGTGGGATGTGGATGTCTAGGCTGATTAGCTTGTGGTCGGATCTGACCAACGAGGAATTGACCTCTGGTGTGGAACACCGGTTTCCCATGTTGGTAATGACCAGGTCTAGAATATTGCTACCCCTGGTATGGGTGCGAATAAGTTGATCCAAGGTGTTGGAAGTTATGAATTCTGGAAAACGTTGAGCAAAAGAGTTGGTACATGAGTAGTTTTCCCAGTTAATGGTGGGGTAGTTGAAATCGCCCATTATTAGGGTGTTGGGTTGTACCCTAATACTTTCCAATGTATCAAGAAATGAGGAGTGGGAATCCTGGGGCATGGTGGCAGGTCCTAAGGGCGACAGGTGCAGGCCATCTCTCATCATGTCGTCCCAGGCAGACAAATACTGGATCCCCTTAGAATGACACCAGAAGCTCAGCCAATTGTTGAAGTCATTCATTTTGTCCTTGTACTGTGGTATCATTCTGAGTGATGGCAGGATGCTACTCAGGGTTAGGATCATACCTGCTTGGGATACAAGATCGGAGAGCTCCTCCATGTCTCTTTTCATGTAGTCCAGGGAGGTACATCTCAGGTCATTCACACCAACATGGACAATGACAGTGTCATATTTGTACTTATTGTGGAGTGACCTGAGTGCATGCATTATGTGGCAGATCCTGGCACCTGACAGGCAGCTGACAGTAACTTTCTACTTGTTTAGTCTAGTGAGTGGAACATCAGTGTGCCTGACTATAGAGTCATCTATGACTACAGTGTTGGGTACGTTGTTATACCTTATGGGCTGTGGTTGTGAGGCACACTGGGTTTGTGGGCTATGTGTCATTTGGGTTGTGTTGGGGGGTGGAGTTTGCTTGCGTTTATGCTTTGGGTGTCCCTGATGCTTGGGCAGGTTTTTATTGAGAGCCTCCGTGAACGTAGGTGTGTGTTTTGTGTTTATATGTGTGTGTTTTGGTGGTGTAGGTTTTGTGGGACTATATGATGAGTGTGGTGTGGTGCAAGTGTTTACCTTCTCCTCTTGACTGTCTAGTCCAGTCTTCCACTCTATTAACTACCAAGTTATGTATAATGTCAAGAGAATCACCCTAAATGTGTGTGTTGGCAATCCAGGCAGTTACCATGACTCACATATCCAGCACACCTCCCAGCTGTATCAGATGTTCATTAGAGGGGATATGCCACAAGTTCATTTACTGGGTGATGTAGGCTATGCACTGGAACTGTGGTTGATGACACCCATCAGAAATTCATACACACCTGCTGAAGAATGCTATAATGAAGCACACACTCAAACCAGAAATATCATAGAGCATTGTTTGGGCTGCTGAAGTTGTGGTTCCAGTGCCTAAATACATCTAGGTGAGCTCTGCAGTACAATCCATGTACATGTACTGAAATATTCACTGCATGTGCCATGCTACACAACATCATTCTGAGAAAACAGCTTCAGCAAAATCAACAAGGGGAAAGGGCACACATCCCGCCACCAGTGGCAAGATCACCACAGCCACATGCAGGTGAGGAGTCAAAGGGGGAACCAGCAGCTGCTAAGGATGTAGGCAGATGTAGGCGTGCTCAATATGCCCACACACTGGCTAAGAGGCAAAGCATAGTATACTCACTCACCACCTAATGGGGTAAAACCTTTCTCTGATGCACATGCGTATAATAATATTGATGCCAGGCAATGCTCACAGCTTTTATCTACCCATGTAATGGCTGTGTACTGCTAGTATCAGACAGAGTCAACCCTGGACTAAAACTGTTGCAACGTCTGTATTTACAAGGTAAGTGTTTAATCTGGAGTGTAATGCTTAATAATACTAATGAATGGCATATCCTTGCATGTTGTTCCTTGGGAATGTAAGCAAGTAAAAGGTGGGTGATTTGTAAATAAATGACTTTAACATGTGACAGCAGAGTTATTAACTTATATGTGTCCATTATCAAGTAGTAGGCCTCAGGCATCAAAAATTCACACAGTCATACTTCTTAAAAGTACTGATGGGTCACTGAATGTCCTTAGTTTAGCACCATACTTTTGGACTGCAAAATCATTGAAGAGACAAGTTAAAAATCAATGAGACACATTTCAGTTTCAGACTTCACAACCCTCACAAGACCATTAACAATACTGATGCAAAAAATGTTTGATGTTATCAACTGTCTAACTTTCTAAGACCAATATAAGTCAAAGATACAATTGCTAAATCAACATCAAAAATGCAGATATTCTAGGCACTAATTCAGCTATGCAGCCTAAGCATCAGATACAAATGTTATGTATCCCTGAATCCAAAAGACAGAAAACAGGGATATGGCAAAGTTATCATCACTTGCGCAGGGTGTTGTGTGTGCATGTGGGATAGTGGGCAGGAAGCCTAGGCTGACACAAAAGGTCCTGTGAGCTTGTGTGAGTCAGAAGGAGAAGCAGGAAGACATTATTTGGATAAAATTACAAATGGCCAGTGAGACAAAATGAGCTTTAAGCTTCGCAGTTGAATCAAGTAACTGTTATATGTTTGTCTGTACCGGTCCTCCATATGAAATTGGTGTGGTGTCTGCATGAAGACAACTAAGCTCTGTAAAAGATCTACATGTTGGTATGTTGGATAGGTGTGATCTGTGCATGGTAGAGGTGGCAGTTCATCTCTGTCACACCTGACAATGAGAACTGACTGCCATGAGTTGCACACACATGTCCACACCTACGGTCAGATGCACTGCTGCTACATGAATGTGACTGATGTCTGCTGGATGAGCTCCCCTCTCAAGGACCTCCAGGACCACAACTCCATGATCTACCACTTCTGGTTGTGGGCCCCTCAACCAGTGATGCAGCAGTGCCACTATGAAAGTGTGATCTGGCACAGCTATATTGGCTAACAGCAGATGATGTGGCTGAGTTATGCCCATGAGAATGCCATCCCCCTCCCAGCTGATGTTCCATCACAGAGACTGCCCATTCCAACGTGTCATTTATCCAATCCATTGAATCGGCAACACAGTGGAGTCAGTCACACATGTCAGCCTGTGCCACATCTATAACCCTAAGCATTTATCTGGATGACATATGGGAATGTACCTGTGCCTCCATGATGGCCCCAAACATACATTGAGTGCACTGGAAAGACACGCATGGATCAGGTGGAAGATGCACAGCAGGCCTCCACTGAGCACCCCTAACAACCCTCCTGCATGGCACCTCACCCACAATTTGGTTATGGCCAGAGTCAGCAGACGCTGATGTCACAGGAACCACAGTTCCCTGATCAAGTGTCTCACCCTCCACCTGTCCAATATCTGAGGGCTCACTGGAATGGGTTGGCATAGGCCTGTTGGCTTTGTCTGATGGAATTACAGGGGAAGGGTGAATGTCAACCTCAGTGTCAGATTCAACCTCTGCACCCCCTGGCTGTGCCTCTGTTTGGCCAACATCATCATCAGAGCCTGCTGATACTCTGACATCAGATGGTAAGAGTCCTACACTTCCACTGTCAGGATCACCTGAGATAATAAGCAACAAACACAGGAAATAAATTAATAGCTACACTAGTATAGTCAAATACATGCTAACAAACTAACAGTGATGCCACTACTACAGACAGTACAGCAATGCACACAACAGTCCTGACACCCACATTACACATATGGATATAAATTATATATGTCTTTGAACTGCTCATCAACACTGACAAAGAAGGTATTTGAGTTAACATCTGCAGCTGATGCTATGCTTCCCATTGATGATGGTCCTGGAAGATGTTAAGCAAAAGTTAAGGACAACATCATCACAATTAACAGTAGCATGAGGTAAAACCTTTTGCCCTTTGTATTTTCATTAACTACACTTTCAACAACAACTTGGATGACAAGTCCAACCTAAGCACATGTGTAATAAATCAGAATGAGTTGTTAACTGTAGCAATCTACAATCCCCCATACCCCTTAACCATGCCAAATTCCTTGGTATTTACTAGTTTTGAGGGAAAAATAATGTGTGCCACAAATTCCACAGTGGCCCCCTTAATTCCTGATTTTTTTCTTTTTTTTTTGGGGGGGGGGTACAACTTTACATTTGTTGCTGACATCACTACTCATCGCATGTGTATCCTGCAACATCATCAATGTTCAGGGGTGGGCATGATGACATCGCTTCATGAGACAGACTGCCAGCCTGTTGGAGACTCAGACTGTGTTTAAACTTTAACTTGAGCAGTATATACCAGATGGATGCAGAGTTCTTGGATTAGACCTCTAATACCCACCTTGTGCATTGGCATATATTCTATATGGACATTAAAATTATATTTATTTTTCTGAAAAATTTTAAAATTTTGTTATAGCCACATGTTAAAAGTACATATATACTAACTACTAGGTCAACATTTTCTTTGTGTCTGTGACTAAAACCTTCTAAGACCTCAGGTAAACATGTGAGTAAAAGAAATTTTTATTCAGAAGTATATTACCTATGGATTGTTCAAAACTGATGAGGTCTCTTTTAAACAATTTATTGGGGTTTACTTCAATGCTGTTTATTTCCCCCATCTCCATATCTATATTATGCTTCTCTTCTTTGTATATAATCATTCTGACCAACACATTCCTGGTATTTTATTTAGAATTCTGCTTCTATGTCTCATGTTAGCACACAAGTCTCTCTGTTTTAAACCGTTTCTAACTGAAGAAAACACAGTTTTAAAAAAGCGAGCCCAGTTTCCCTGTGGTGATTAGTATTTTATTTTGTAGTATGCCTTTAATGTTACATCACACTATGTTATATCCGAAATGCATGGCTACAAGAGGCAATATAAATTGGTGATAGTAACAGAAAAAGAAGTCAATGTCATCTTGGCTAACAGTGTCAAGTGTCTTGCAAAAAGAAGTCAGCATTTGAGTACGGACGGTCCAGATTTTATTATTTGAAAAACCAGTGTCAATTCTTCTCCATAGCCACATATTAAAGATGTCAATCTTGTCATTACAAACCTCTGGTAGAACGAGAAAGCATCACCATACACATTTTAATATACCACCTATTTAAAGCGAAACTTGAGAAGGTAGACTAAGTAGCAATGCCTGTTTTTCTAAGTAAAGAAATATGTGATTACTTATAATATGATACTTTAAATAATTATTTAACTGGCCAATTGAAGAAATAACCTGTCTGTGATACTGCACATCTATAATTTACAGGTTACAAATACGTGATTAGACAGGTATACTGCTTGTGTAAGGATAGTTTTGTCAGTTTTTCCTTACGATTGTTGCATATGCTAACTCAGATTACAACAGTGCCAGCAAGAAAGTTTTATTCAGAACATCAAAATGTAGGACTTGAGATTGTGTGGGTTGTACTTTTGTGGGATTGCTATGCTGGACTCTAGTGAACAGCCAAAAGCATTTTTGTCCTGATAGCTTATGGTATTTATATAATGAATGGAGTTTTGGGTTTCATTTTGTACTGTTCCATCACATTTCATTACTAAATTCAGGAGGCCAGTGGGGCCACATTTAGCCACCCTTAGGCCAGTGGGCACCACCTGTATGTACCAGCTTTCTCTGGACTGGAGATGGGTGGATATGAGTGGGAAGAAGATGAGATAATGGAAAACAGTTTTTTAAGGACAGCGGAGAAATTCAACATAAAGAAGGAAACTAAAGCTTTTGTTGTGATGTGTTTTCACTACCACAATAACATACCAAATACTGATGATTGATCAACATTGGGGGATGGCATGACAGTGTCTTATGGTATATGCTCTGAAAACTGCAATACTCTAAGTGTGTGCATCATTATAAAGCTAAACAATGCCACATCCTTAAACCAATAATTGTGTATTGGACTGCAGAAAAATGTTTTATTGGAAATCAAATTTTGGGGGCGAGGCTGTCTTGGATATGATGTCATAGTACTGAGTAAGCCTAAAATCTGTGTTTCTTAATTATTACAGTCAAGCAGCATTTTGTTCTATGCTTCCATTAGTGGAGTAGAATGGCATAAGCATAGCCAGATGGTTCAAAAAATCATAATTTTTAATAGAAGCTTGAACTGTTTCACCACAAACAATAGAAAGTTGTTCGAAACATCTGTCCAAATCATCATTCAGCATTTATAGAAGATGTTGCAGCACACCCTAAATGACAGTAATGGACAATACCTCACAAGAGAAAAGAAGCCCTTATTCAAAAAAAATCTGAAACACTTATTTCACTTATTTATACTTGATTGCAATAATGTATATGCATGAAAATGGCCATTATTCATTTTCATGCACTTGCATTACATTTTTCAGGGCTGTAGGGAAGGTAGGGCTTAACCTAAGCAGTACTAGATGCAGGACATATAACCCATAGTGGCAAGGACACCAATGAATTGTTATGCACATATACACCCATGGACAAAATGTCACCATTTTGCTTATCGGTTTGTCTTTGACATCTGGTAGAAAACAAGAGAGCCAAGTAAAATAACACTGTGACACAGGGATAACATACAACTTCTGCGTATAATGTACCTCAGCCCATATCTCTCAATCTCTTAGAGCAAGAAATCTGGACAAAGCCAAAAATAATGGTTGGGCAAAGCCCAAAAATAAGGACAGATTTTAACCTCATATAGTTGCTAGAATAACAGACTTTGCATTGGTATGTATTTTCTGATTAATATGAAGTCTGAAATTCAAATGTCTGCCATTAGGTATTATTTAGTGACTTCAATCTTCTTGTCGGTATCCCATAATACTATTAGAGTGGGTGGGGTTACATGATTATGTATGCAGATTTTATGTAAACAGCGTCCTGATTTTTGGCTACTTGTACCTACTTTTCATGGGCCTTTGTCCAGATTTTTGATGTTTCCAGGTTAAGAGGTATGATCCCCCCAACCAATTTATTGTTAAACAGAACTAATGTATTTCTGTAAATATTTTATTATTCAAAAGTATTTAACAATTGAAATACATATACCTACCTGGAAGCTCCTCCTGTGACATACGTACTGTCCCTGAAGCAGTAGCATAAATGTCAAGTTCATGCTGTTCTGCACTTTCCTGGGAATTGTCTGGATCCCTGAGAGTGGACAGGAACTCTTCATTTGCTGTTAGTGGTGGCTGTGTAGCAGGCCTCCTCCCTTACCCATTCAGTCATGGGCCACTAGAGCTGCTTTCCTTCATGCAGATGAGGTCATGTCACTGGCCCTATCGCATACCTAATCATATGTCCTGCTGTGGCAGCCTACTGCATTCACATCAGCAACTATCTGTTGCCAAATTTGCATTCTACCTGACATATCTGCATGTTCCCTCTCAAGCAAAATGGCACCATGTCACCTAAAAGCTTCCACAATGACCTGCTTCTCTGGGTCACTGAAGGGGAGTTTTCAGGGATTGAGATGTTTGGGTGCCATAGTCCAATTTGACCTAAAATACAACAGAAGGAAAATACACATAAGTATCACGTAACTAAAAAAAATCCTGTTTCCAGATAAAACAGAAAAGGTTGCATTTCACTATTACCTACTGAAGAAACATAAAACAGTCAAGATATTTGAAATATGAATAACAGGGATAGTGTTGTTGTAACATATTAAATTCACACACAAAGCAAGGATAGATGCAAAACAAGGAGAGTAGCAATAGCAGCATATCCTTGTTTGTGCTAAAACAGAAATGCAGCTTTGCACCCCCACTCCCAAAAGAACAGGCAAATGACTCATTTTGCTATCAAACCATCAATGAAATGCTAAAAGTGCTATCAAATGAACTGCTCCCCCCCAGATTTAACACAGAACATTTCATTTTAAGCTATTGTCAATTATGTATACCTGTAAAATGTCCTGACAAACATGCCCATTCCATCAGTACACTTCTAAATAATGCATACAGATAAAAGTAGCATCTGCTAATTGATATATTATATAATATTAAATAGGTTTTCCTTAATGATATTTCAGCATATGCACTATATAGCTGAAAAATGCAAGCATACCTTTTCAATGTTAATAGTCGTCTGTGCAGATGTATTCCAAAGTAATAGCCACTTCTGTGTTCTCCACATAAAAAAGTCTCATCACTTCCAGGTTCCTTAGCTACATGATTGCCTTTTTATGGTGTAAATTTGGGGCTGTCAGCATGGTGAAGATGCAAATGAGATGTGAACTCATTAGAATAGCTGAATCCCAAATACCCGGTTCTGTGTAGCAGATGTAAACATAGTGCAGGCACTCGTCAGTATCTGTTACTATTGGATTGCAACTGTGAATGATTATTGGTAGGGAGAAGGAAAACACAACAGCAATGCACACTGCCTTATCTCCAGTGTGTCTGTCAGGTTAGACTTACAAAGTGTAGAAGTAATTTTATCAAGCTTGGAAATGTAAGTAAGCAGCACACAATTCATAGGGTCTGTTCATTAACATCCAACCTCCCCTTCATTTGTTGACAATGGTATATTATTGCCATTTAATATCCTCACACATTTTCAGGACAATGATATAGGATGCCTTCCAGACTGCATGCCTCAGATTACTGGTCAGAAAAGACAAGTATGAGCAGCAAACACAGAGAGGTAAGACATAGCTGCATTTCTGGAAGCAATAGTCTTAAATGGTCATGGGATCACTCCATGCACTACATCTGAAATTAATACATGTACAAATAACTGTCATATGGTTTGTTAGTACCATAGATGATGTTGCAGTTGGTTGTATGCAGCATGATTTCAGTTCCCTGCCACAAAGCTGTTTGTGTGGTAAAGAGGGATAAGGTACCCTTACTGTGTTCTGAATGTTCACTTGAGTGAGAGTCCAAATCCAGACCTATCTAAAATATTTGATGTGTACTAACAAACATTTTGTAATGTTTATTTCATACATTGATTTTCTTCATATCAACTACTTTCCTTTTTTGCATGGGGTGCAGCTTAGTGTAAACAAGAGAAAAAGAGAAAATTAATGTCAGGTTTGGTTGTGCTTATCTCGTTTGCATGATGCTTAGCACTGCACAAACCAGGACTGGTGGCCCACACAGGAAGCAGACAGAACCTGCAGACAGGGCATCTGTAAAAGTCTAAAGGCCAAAAAGGGATACATCGTTGCAATTCTTGCTTTCCATCATGCAATGCTGCTAAGTGATGTTATGCAACAATTAGCAAGGATCCCCCATGCCTGCAGCCATCAAACACCTGCAGACAGGATGCAGACAGTCAATACTTGAAAACAGATGCATTCAATTAATTCTGCTGAGCACTGTGCAAACACCCTAAATGGCATTGAATGGCAGTTAACACAGAGAACTTAAGAATGAGTAGGAACTTATAGTAATCTCATGTTACTAGTCCTATGCCAGTAGGTGTAAGTGTTGGGCTGAAATGCAAATGGTCCTGGGTTTTAGTACAGGGTGTGCAACCTATTTTTTACAGTTGTGACAGTGCAGTTTATAGCAATGAACTGAAATATATAGAAGTGTTACTTCAACAGTCTTGTGGCAACAGGTGTAAATGCTGGGCTGCCATACACATGGTCCTGGGTTCTAATACAGGTTATTCCACACATCTTTACTGTTGTTCCATTCTCCATTATATTTACTCTCACTTATAGCACTTTAGATAGTGGAGCTTATATGATTGATATGTATGAGGGATAAGTCACCCTTATTGTGTTTTCAGATGTATGACTGAGGGTATACTGTCTACTGTATTTCTGTAAGTATAATTCAGCTATCTGGACTTGGATGGCCTTCACAATTAAATAAGACACATACAGAAGTGGATCTATATACAATAACCTTGTCAGGTCACACACATACATGTGTAAGACCTCAAACTGCCATCTGTATTTATGAATGAATCTGGTTACATGTGAGCAGCATTTCTACTGTGGCAAAGATGGAAAATTTCCTGTGGAAGAAATTGTTTTATCCCTTATGCCTAGGTTTGAATCCCACACTTTAAATCAATGTCACCAGTGTATAAAGCCAGAACAAATGTGTCAAGTCATGACATATATGCCACCAGTGCGGGTTTGCAAACTTAACTCACCTAACAGTTACCTTCCAATTTTCCATATATATTTACAAACTGCAACAGCAAACACCCCTCAAACTAAGGTGAAGTGTCAGATTAACCTTCCAATTTATTTTTTTTCCAACCTGCTTGTTACTGCTGCTGTCTGCTTAACATCATGCAAATGAGTTTGGCATCATTGCTCAGATTTGTACACTACCAGTAATCGTGATAACAGGAGTTGGAAGGAAATCATTAGTTGCCATTGCTCTAGTTTGGGTGTTAGACATGTCTGGCATTAGAGGTGAGGGTGGCAGTTCAGGGCAAAAAAGTGGGGTATTCAGGAGTCCAGCATAGTTGTTGGACTCCTGGTAAAGTACCACAGCTAAAAGCTTCTGCAGGGAGACTATTCTGGCTCCCAGTATAAGTCTGAGGCTTTTAGTAGTTTTTCTCAGGCTGTATCCAGTGCTGCTGGCATCCCATGCATTGGAGAACAGTATAGACATAATTTTAATGACTTAAAGATTCTAAAAAGGGATTCTCTCAAGCAGTGCTTGACTGAAGTTCAAACTGCTGACAACCCACAGCTGTGTAAGTATGATAACAGAATATTTGTAATACATATAAACCTAAATATAGGCAAGACTGGTATGCATAATACTTGTCAGTTTTTTTTTGTTTTTTCCACAGCTAATGCTGAAATAGAGTTTTATAGATGCACTTATGGTGCTCAAATGGAGAGACTGAAGGAAATAAGTGGTATGTATGTGGCACAAGATAAGTATTATTGTAGCTTTAAAAGTTAAAAATAAAATGTTTTGGATTTATTTAGAATTGTAGCAAATTGAGCATGCATAACCTAACTGTAAAAGCAAGTATGCACACATTAGTCTGTAGAGCAAACCAACTTTTGGAGTCAAGTATAAGACTGTATTCATAGGTTGTGGGTTCAAATACCAGAACTAACAACTGCATTTCTTTAATAATGTTACATAAAATTACTCTATAAAGTGGTAGAAATGCCCTGCTGTTAACTGTAATCTGTATAGCTGGAATAAGCATATGTGCAATATATGCACATTTCAAGGATTGCTTTAAGCAATCTGCAGTTATAGTGTGTAGTGGTTAGGACATATATTTAAATGTAATAGTTTGGATAAAATAGTTGTATAATTATGTTAATGCATTGTAAGTCACATATGATGGCACTGATTTTATCTTTTTCTCTCTCACGCCAGCCCTTATCTCCTTTTTTTATTTTCTGTTATGTGCCATCAACATGTCTCCATGTCATCCATCTATAATAAATCACTAAATGCTTCATAGCACAGTAAGGTAGGCCAGCCCCAGTTGATCAGGCTGCCCCACTCCAACTAACTCCAGCACCAATGCCCAGCACATCTTGGACCCAACTTGGCAGCAATGCTTCTGCTACCCCTGCACTACCTGCACCCTTGGATAGTACTACCTTGGCAGTTGGTGCTGTGGTACCCTCCAGGAGCAGTGGTGGAGGTGGGGATTTCATCACTTGCCAAGAGATGCCCTGGTTGGTGTGTAGGGTTGTGCATTGCACCATTGGTGTACACCTACGCCAGATGAAGAGACTGACATCCCTTATGGTACATAGGAGGAGAAGATGTCAAGCACCCCGGCCACCAGAGGAGCAAGGGACAGTGATGACACTCCAGTGGGTGAGGACTAGATTCTCAGTGTCTGCATGTTTGATGGACATGAGCCTGCGTGTCCCCTTTGTCACCACAATCATGGAGTACCCGAAACATTTCTGTCTCTCACCATCCCTGTATTGTTTTGTCATATTTGTTTGCATTTGCTTCCTCACTTACCCAAAGTACCTGACCCAGAAATACATTTGTCTCTTACCCGGCATTCCTCTCCTATTGAATTAAAAAAAATGGGCACCTGTCTCACAAAAACATATCGCCCCATATACAGCTCTGCATTTTGCACACGTATCTTGCTGACACACTTGATTTGGTCCAATTGGTGATACAACATGATTATGTTGTCGTCACCCCTCTTTCTGGAGGAGACAGTCTGAATTCAGCTAATATTCTGCACATATTTTCAGTTTTCACTGTTGGAGAAATGGATAGCTATGGTTCTTTCCTACCTTCCTACTGTATATTCCTGTATTGCTTTCCCTTTGTTCTTCCCCTGCTTGCTGCCCATTTCATCACTTTCCTATCTACCCTATTTTAACAGCTATAATCTGGTCAAAACATAGAATCACACACACAATGTACATAAGTACCAGAAAAAGCAATAGACCCCCTTCACATTTTTCCCTCTATGTTTGCGCACACCAATGCCAAGAGACAGTGAGTGGATCTACAATGCTGTGATTACCTGCATGCAATATCGCTTAAACCCACTGCACTATACCAACACACAGCAACATGCATATTATAAAGAATAAATGTCATTGTATTATCACTGTTTATTTAAAAGTATTAGATACACCTAGATTCAAATCCAGTATCATCTGGCATCAAAAAGAAATGTGTCAATGCATTTACATTGTCACAGAGTCAGCTAAGCCACAGGTGTGTTTCATACACCCAATACTAACTCTCAGAATTTTTAGCAATGAGGCTCATGTTGGCACATTGCTTAACTATGTGTAGACAGGGAAAGTAATGTAAATTTGCATCTGGCATGTGCAAACACATTGCCAACCATTATGCAAACCCACTGATCCCTGCTGCACTATGCAAAGTCACTATTAGCATGTATTAGTGCTGTTTATTGTCCACTTACTCTTCATGCCATGAAACTGCATGTGGAAACATAACAAACTGAAGGCACTATTTAAAAATATGTCACATATTTACAATGTAGCCACATGTTGCCTCACCCCATGCACTGCTGCCCGAGTCTCTCGGTACCTGTTCACAAATATATCAACTACAATACATAAATTAATAGCAAATGTCTGATATGCAATGCACATCAATCTGTTAACATGCAGAATTAGAACTATCTGCATAGCCTATACATCCATCAACTGACCCTTGGAACTATTGACCCATAAGCCAAACCAGCCTTATCTGCAATGCCATGGAAACAATCCTCATGGACCTTATCCACAAGGACATAGGCAACTGTCAAACTCTTGACCTGACCCACTTTGGTTTCATCAAGGGTAGATCTTGCTTATTAAATCTAGTGAACATCTTTGAGAATGTCAACAAAACCCAGGATGAGGGAAAAACAGTACATACTGTCTATTTTGATTTATCCAAGTCTTTTGACACAATCCTCCTTTCCTGTATCATAGTAAAACTGTCCGATCTGGGAATTAACCTATACATTACTAGATGCTAGCCAACTGGCTCACCAACAAAATGCACACTGACAAAGTTGGAAGTCCACCTCCACCGCTAGTCCAGTTACCAGTGTAGTAAACAAGAATCTGTGCTGGGCCCTCTACTGTTTGGAAACTATTTCTTTGAAGTCCAGACAAAGGTAGATGGCCTGTGACTTATCAGTTTTCAGATGACTGTAAACTGGGAGCAAACATATAGAGTCCCCCAGCAATGTAAACATGTTACAGAAAGGGCTGACACAGACAAATGATGGGTGACAAACTCACAGACTGAAACCTAATGCAAAAAAAAGTCTCATTGTCCCCTTCAGCAAATAAGTAGCCCTTGCTAATTATGATATAAATAGCACCCCTCTAAGCTCAAACATAGCAGTGCAAGACTTGGGAACACAGGTTGATAGCAATCTAAACTTCGATCACCATGTGTTCATAGTGCTAAGAAAATCATTCTACATTATGCACCTCATAAATAAGGGCGTCACATCCAAGACCAAGGAGGTCATAGCTGTTCTATACTCTACCCTTCTCAGACCACTAATTGAGTATAATGCTCCCTTCTGTATGTGCCTCAACAGATACTTGCAACAATTGGAGAGACCATAGAGGTTTCTGATCAAGAGAATCTAGGCCGTCCAAAACATGACATACATGGAAAGACTGAAAGCCTGTCACTGTACACAGTATTATACAGGCTGCTGGGAGGCAATCTTTACCTGGTCTATAGAACAGTCTTGTGCCCTACCTTAATGGAAAGGCTGGACATTCATAAATCAAATGGGACAAGAAAAACATGGTCCAGGGATTTCAACCTAGCCTGTAGCATAAACAGAACATGCTGGCAAGACAATTGCTGCTCCTCTGGAATAGGCTCTGTCTGTGTTCATTAGACATAGGTGCCAAACCAGGGATGAATTTCCTGTTTCCCATCCAATTTTCTAGGTTGCACTTGAATTGGGTTAGGGAGGAACTCTGCTTCACATGGATGGGTTAATGCCTAACATCTGTTAAAATTTCATCATGGCGAATTCTCTTAACATACATAAAATGACACAATGATTCTTAACAGAATAGTGTAAAAAGTATATTGTGCTATTTGTATTTAGTTTTATCTGCAGATTTTTTAACAATCCATTAAAATATCCAAAGACCACTGTTTGACTATGTATGGTGATACGTAAGGAGAAACAAACTCCAAGCTGACATTATTCAAACAGGTAAATCATTCACATTAATTACTGCAATTATATTCACTTAAATTCATTCCACAAATCCATGGTCTCTTTCCAGAACACAATTAAACTTCTCACCACACAAAGATTTGCAGCATTAGGTACTCCAGCTGTACCCCTCACCTGGTCATATAACTTGTCATAAGCAGCCACATTATAAACTATTTTTGATGCAAGGGCAAAAAGAAAATTAAACCAGGGCATCTTTCTAGCCAAAATGTTGGGTTTGCAGATCATAATCATGGGATACAGACTTAGGATTCACATAAATTTATCTGAAGCCATTGCCACAGAGTAAACACAGAAAAGCATATCCACTTCAAAAAATTGCTTTTGCTATTATGTCCTTAATCTTTAGTAACAATTAAAGCTAACTCTGCTTAAGAGACTGGAGTTTACACAAAAATGACACAGACCTGCTTCTTTTAGATATGGAACACTAAGGGCGTATTAAGTGGAGATCTTGTCTTTTTAGCCTTCTAGCATTCCTTGAAGAGGTAAAAGCAAAAATCTGAAGGACTAGCAGGGTATACTACTTACTTTGCCCATACAAGGGCTTCTAGCAATTCTACACATAAGGAAAAAACTTGAAAAATAAAAATAATAAATGTTGATCCATGTTGCAATTCAATGGTTAAAACACTGGCTAAACTAGGATGACACAACAAGGGGGAGGATTCTTGTCTATCCCACAGGTTATCACTAATGTCCAAAAAGGCTGTGCACTAAGGACACATTGCTTTTGGACCTATTCTTCTCAGACATAAAAACTGGGGAATAAGCCATGGATGACCAAATATACTGATAACTGCAAATTTCACAACAATTACTTTAAACATTCTCTGAGATGGTCTATCAAAGCAAATATGCACCTAGCACAGTAATAATGACTTCATCATTAACGT